>NC_134355.1:89281664-89481362 GCF_048569485.1 Anomaloglossus baeobatrachus | reverse complement strand
GGGGCAAAAAACTCCTGCATACAGTCCTGGATGGAGTATGCTGAGCCTTGTAGTTCTGCAGCTGCTGTCTGTCTGCATGGAGGAGAGCAGACAGCAGGTGCAGAACTACAAGGATCAGCATGCTCCATTCACTAGTGTATGCAGGAGAGCAGACAGCAGCTGCAGAACTACAAGACTCAGCATACTCCATCCAGGACTGTATGCAGGAGTTTTTTGCCCACCAAAAGTATGATGTGAGCTTCGCCATATTTTTGAATGCTAGCCAGGTATAGCAGGCAGGTACGGCTGCCCCCAACCCCCAGATGCCTATTTGTACCCAGCTGGGAACACAAAAAATAGGGAAGCCCTTTTTTTAATTATTTCATAAATTTCATGAAATAAAAAAAAATCGACATGAGCTTTGCCAAATTTTTGTGTCCAGCAAGGTTCAACTAGACAGCTGGAGATTGAAATCTGCAGCACAGGTTAGCCCGAGCTTTCTGGGCCCATCTGCTGTGAATTGCAGTCCGCAGCCGCCCCAGAAAATGGCGCTTTCATAGAAGCGCCATCATCTGGCGCTGTATACAACTCTTCCAGCAGCTCTGAAGCCGGGTGGCTTGCTGGGTAATAATGAGTTAATACTAGCTTTGTTTTACTTGCTAGTATTAAGTCAGAGATTCTTAATGTCAGGCAAGTTTGACCCGGCCATTAAGAATTTCCAATAAAGGGTTAAAAAAAAAAAAGACACCACACAGAGAAAAAATACTTTAATAGAAATAAATACACAGACACATTAGAGACTCCATGTTTATTAATCCCTCTCATCCCTCCACGATCCATGGTCTTCTGTCTTCTTTCTCCTTCAACCCATGCAGCTCTGCTACATCAGAAGCTGCTGCATGGGAGGAAGATGCTGCTGCTCCGTGCAGTAATCACTCAGTCAGTGAGCAGAGGCTGCAGGCTGTAAGCGGTGACGTTACCGCTGACAAGCGGGTTACCATAGCAACGGTGCTCCGATCACGTGATTCCCGATGCCGCTGCGGGCTGTAAGTGGTGACGTCACCGCTAACAGGTGGGTTGCTATAGCAATGGTGATCTCCATTATTGACTGGCTGTGGCAGCCGGTGAATAACGGAATGGGGAAGCGGACCATGTGCCAGAGCATTTCGCCGTTATACGGAGTGGCTGGAACGATCACCGCGTACCGGAGAGATGCAATGACAGGACCTAGCATGATGTCATAGCCATGTAACCAGTCTGTAGCCAATGAGATAATAGACACGTGACTGGTCACATGCTATTTTTACATCACGATAGGTCCTATCATCAGTCCTGGTTACCGGGAGGACACAGCGATTATCGGAAGGAAAAGCGGTGGGAGACAGAGTGGGGGACGCGTCACGGGGATCTATAAGTGTTATGGCAATGTTTATTAACTGTATGTGTACAAGTATAATGTGTTTTTATGTTTTTGTGTTTGCCTCCCATTGTTTTCAATGGGGCTCAAGAGGTTCATCAAACGGTTCATCGAGCCGAACTCAAACGCGGCTTACGTTCGACGAACCGAACTTAACTCGAGCCTTTAGAGGCTCTCTCATCTCTACTACTGATTACAATATCTTAAAGTTTTTGGAGAAAGTTAATCTACCCCAACTAAAGTAACAACATTTGGACACATTAAATTCCGCTTTTACTATAGAAGAAATAATAAAAACCATATCCAACTTAAAACTTAAAAAAATTCCAGGACCAGATGGGTTTTGAAAAGAATATTTTAAAGCCTTTTCGGCGACTCTGGCACCCAATCTGGTTGAAGTCTACAATAAAGCAGCCAAGATAGGCAACTTTCCAACAGAAATGTTGGAGGCCTCAATCTCAGTTATACCGAAGCCTAAAGGTGACGGAGACAATGTTACTAACTATAGGCCTATTTCGTTTATCAACACTGACATAAAAGTCTACTCTAAAATCATTGCCAATAGACTAAAATCTATTTTACCAACAATTGTAGCCAGAGACCAAGATTGGTTTCATAGAGGGACGACAAACTATAGATGGAACTAGAAGACTTATAAGACTTATAAATCTTTTAACCCACATCAAAACTGAGAAAACACCTGCATTAATTTTGTCCCTTGACGCTGAAAAGGCGTTCGACAGAATTAACTGGCTCTATCTAGAAGCAACTCTCACCAAATTTGGATTTGACCATCAAAGTATAAGAACTATCATGGCCCTATATATTTCCC
Source organism: Anomaloglossus baeobatrachus (assembly GCF_048569485.1). Taxonomy (NCBI): domain Eukaryota; kingdom Metazoa; phylum Chordata; class Amphibia; order Anura; family Aromobatidae; genus Anomaloglossus; species Anomaloglossus baeobatrachus. The sequence continues at coordinate 89,479,134 of NC_134355.1, read as the reverse complement.
TTTCAGCCAAAATTTACGCAAATAACCACTTATGCCACTCATTCAAAATTACCAGTGGCACCCGTCAGGGTTGCCCCCTATCTCCTATGTTGTTTGCATTGGCCTTCAAACCTCTTGCAGAATTAATTAAGAATCAACAACATATCAAAGGCATTACTACCCAGAAGTTCCACCACAAAATAGGCCATTTCACCGATGATGTGGTTCTTACTCTGTTAGATCCAATTAATTCTATTAAAGCAATTCAGGAGGTTTTAGATGAATATTCGAAGATTTCCTTTTACAAGCTAAATATGGAAAATCAAAAATTCTCCCCTTTTATATAGACAAACTTACTATCACTCTGATTAAAAAATTCTCCAATTTCACAAGGGAGGATAAATATTTTACTTACTTAGGTATCAAAATTACTACCAATTTTCACTCTCTGGTGGCACTTAATATGGAAGATCTTATTAGGAACACTCAGAGGGACATCAATGGCCTAGATAAAAAAGAAATAACATGATTAGGTAAAATCAGTCTTCAAAATGCTAGTTCTGCCTAAAATCCTTTATTGTTTTGGGGTAATTCCATTAACCATACCTAATATGTACATAAACAAACTTCAGTCAATTTTGAATGGATACGTTTGGAATCATATAAAATCTAGGCTTTCTAAAAATGTACTGAAAATTCGTAAAGCAAGAGGGGGATATGGTCTCCCGAACCTCGAAAGTTACTATAAAGCTTATATTATAAAGCAAAGCTTACATTAATTCAACAATGTGGGTTCACCTTCCTGGATGGATTTGGAATACGCCTCAAATAACTACTTCTCCCTCCGCTCTCTCATCTTATTTTATATATTTAATCCCAAAATTCCCCTTCCCAATCATCCTACTCTAGCATCTACAATTTGGATATGGCAGAGTTTAAATAAGCCCAAAACAAAAAATCTAAATTATGAACAGATTAAAAAAGTTCCTCTAAAACCTTTAACATTGTTTTCTAACATAACGATACCTTTCTCTTGGCAAATCCTGGGGTTGACTACAATTAGCGATTTCCATAACGGAAAGGATTTAATTAAGTTTGTAGATCTAAAAATAAAATTTAAAATAGGCAACCGTGATTTCCATACTCCATTAGCATTAAGGGAATCCCTTAACAAATTCTTGATCAGTGGTAGTTCCTTTTCAGAGTCAATCGTCCACCTTCTTTGCAGCACGGAGAGACCTATCATTTGGAATACCTAGCACATTTACGATCTTGTAAATAATGACAGTACGACTAACCTAAGAAATATGGAGAAATGGGAGAAATTTTTTGACAAAACTTCTCAAGTGAAAATTGGTAATTCGTTTTAAAACCAACTTATTCCTCCAATATATCTGCCATATTACATGAATCCTTTTACAAGGTTGTGACGGGTTGGTATTTCACCCTTGTTAAACTACACAAATTTAACCCTGAAAATTCCTCTCTGTGTTGGAGAGGATGTAATAAAAAGGGAATATTGCTTCACATTCTTTGGAGCTGCCCTAAAATTAGCCATCTCTGGAGGTAAGTATCAGACCTGATCAACAAAATTTCCAAAACAAATAAAAAATTATGCCTTTTCTAGGTGTTTTTATGTGTTTGTAACGTTCGACGATTCGAACTCGAACCGCACAGGAAACAATGGCAGGCATTTACAAACACATAAAAACACCTAGAAAACACCCTCAAAGGTGTCCAAAAGGTGACAAACAACTCACAACACAACACAAACACATGGGAAAGTGACAAGGACATATACTCATGCGAAAACAAAAGAGCTGGACAAGGAAAAAGAGGAGGAGACACAGATATAGGCATGGCACGCCCTTCTAAAATCATGTAAAACACCGCAAGGTGACTCCAAGCGGAGTATCCCTTTTTTCCAAAAATTGGGGCCCACACACACCCACCCATTCAGTGGCAGCACTTGTGCCCTAGTTGTCCACTTCACAGCTAGATTTGCATCAAGCACATTCAAAAATACGCCATACTTAACCGTCCCCAGGATGACACCGGGGTAGATAGCAAAGTCTTTGCTGAACCATGACTTGTTCATCTTGGCTCCTTTTAAAAAACACAGCAAGCAAGGGTTACTCCAAGTGGAGTCTCCCTTTTTTACAAAAATTGGGCCACACAGACACCCCATCAGTGGCAGCACTTGTGCCCTAGTTGCAAACAGGATGTTTTGATTTGCATCAAGCACATTCCAAATCTACAAGCATTTACTATCCCCAGGATGACACAGGGGTAGTAAATTCCTTGTGGATCCATGACTTGTTCATTTTGATGAACGTTAGTCTGTCCACAGTGTCACTGGACAGACGCGTGCGCTTATCTGTCAGCACACACCCAGCAGCACTGAAGACACGTTCAGAGACAACGCTGGCAGCTGGACATGACAAAATCTCCAAGGCGTAAGTGGAGAGCTCTGGCCATTTTTCAAGCTTTGAAGCCCAAAATGAGCAAGGCTCCATTTGCAAAGTAATGGCATCGATGTTCATTTGGAGATACTCCTGTATCATCCTCTCCAGCCGTTGACTATGTGTCAGACTTGTTGTCTCTGGTGGCCTTGCAAAGGAGGGTCTAAAAAAAATTATGAAAAGATTCAATAAAATTGCTGTTACCAGCACCAGATACAGTGCTACTGGTACGGGTAGACTGTTGAAGATGACGAGACCATCCCATGTTTGTCAAGATACAACTGGGAGATTCACTCCCTGCACCTGCACGGTTGTTTGGTGGAAAAGCCGAGCTAATATCGAGTAACAGCTTCTGCTGATACTCCTGCATACGTGCGTCCCTTTCTATGGCTGGAATTATGTCACAAAATTTGGACTTGTACCGGGGATCTAATAGTGTGGCAAGCCAGTAGTCATCATCACTTCTAATTTTGACAATACGAGGGTCATGTTGGAGGTAGTGCAGCAAGAAGGCGCTCATGTGTCTTGCGCAGCCATGCGGACCAAGTCCACGCTGTGTTTGTGGCATAGAGGTGCTAACCGTTCTTTCTTCCTCTGACATCTCCCCCCAACCTCTTTCAACTGAAATTTGACCAAGGTTTCCCTCATCCGCTGAGTCTTCCATGTCCATGGACAGTTTGTCCTCCATTTCTTCATGTTCTCCTGCACCTTCCTGAACATTTCGCCTGCTACCATGCGCCCTTGTTGATTCCTGTCCCCCATGGTCCCATGCCTGCCGCGTGGGTGATGATGAACGTCTGGACCTTGGCGATGTTGTTGAGTCTTGCGCATATGAATCCTCCTGTAGTTCCTCCCCTTCCTGTTGTCCCACCCCCTGACTCCGAATAGTGTTTAGCGTGTGCTCCAGCATGTAAATGACTGGAATTGTCATGCTGATAATGGCATTGTCAGCGCTAAACATATTCGTCGCCATGTCGAAACTGTGCAGAAGGGTGCATAGGTCCTTGATCTGAGACCACTCCATCAGGGTGATCTGCCCCACCTCTGCATCTCGTTGGCCCAGGCTATACGTCATGACGTATTGCATCAGGGCTTGGCGGTGCTGCCACAGTCGCTGTAACATGTGGAGAGTCGAATTCCAGCGTGTCGGCACATCGCATTTCAGGCGATGAACCGGCAGGCCGAAAGACTTCTAGAGCGATTCAAGTCGCTCAGCAGCGGTGGTTGAACGGCGGAAGTGAGCAGACAGTTTTCGTGCCCTGTTCAGAAGGCCATCTAGGCCGGGATAGTGTGTTAAAAATTGTTGGACAACAAGGTTCAACACGTGAGCCATACAAGGCACGTGTGTCACCTTGCCCAGGCGAAGGGCTGCACCCAGGTTTGCAGCATTGTCGCACACGGCCTTACCAGGCTGCAGGTTGAGTGGAGACAGCCATTTATTAAACTCGGACCGCAGAGCTGACCACAACTCCTCAGCTGTGTGACTCTTATTACCAAGACATGTCAAGCTAAAGACCGCCTGATGCCGTTGCGCTCTGCTGCCAGCATAGTAATGAGGGGTGCGTGATTCCTTCTGCGCAGTGAGAACGCTGGTGGCCTGACCAGGCAGGCTTGGGGCGGAGGTGGAGGACCCAGATGAGGTGGAGGATGCAGAAGCAGTGGCAGGACTTGGACAGAGAGAGGATTGACACACAAGTCGTGGGGACGGCAAGACTTGTGCAGCAGACCCTTCACCATCTATCACCATAGTTACCCAGTGCCCAGTCAGCGACATGTAACGTCCCTGTCCATGCTAACTGGTCCAAGTATCGGTGGTGAAATGCACCCGTTCACACACAGAGTTTCTCCAGGAAGCGGTGATGTTGTGTGCGACATGCTGGTGTAGCGCGGGCACACCTTTTTTAGAGAAGTAGTGGCGACTGGGCATCTGGTACTGGGGCACAGTGACAGACATAAGGTCTCCAAAATCCTGTGTGTCCACCAGGCGGAAAGGCAGCATTTCGGTAGCCAAGAGCTTACAGAGGGATAAAGTCAACCTCTTAGCTTTAACATGGGTTGCAGGAAATGGTCTTTTATTTGTCCACATCTAAGGGACAGAGATCTGGCTGCTGTGTGTAGACGGTGTTGAGTAGGGTGTCCCTGGAAAAATGCAGGTATGTGAGGAAAGTGCAGGCGTAGACATGATGTTGCCTTCATCCAACGTTGGTGCTATCGATGTCTGAGAGAGCTGTACACACGCACTTGTTTCCCCTTCCAAACCAACTGACGACCTACCAAGCAAACTGCCTGTTGCGGTTACAGTGGTGGAAGTTGTGCGTGGAAAACCAGGTGTGACAGCTGTTCCCACAGTCCTAGAAGATGAAGAGTGTGCGGATGCACTGGAAGGGGCAGGCGGTGGATGGTTTGCTCCACTAGGCCACATTGCAGCACAGTGAGCTTCCCACTGGGACATATGATATTTATTCATGTGACAATTCATGGAAGAAGTTGTCAAACTGCTGAGGTTTTGCCCTCTACTAACAGAATCACGACAAATTTTACAGATCACATAATTTGGGCGATCTTTTGCTATGTCAAAAAAGGACCAGGCTAGGCAAGGCTTAGAGGGCATGCGACCTGCTGATCCACCCCGACTAGTGCTCAGAGGCACAGTGGTGGCTGAGGATGCAGTTGTAGACGTGCTACCAGTACTCCGACTCTGTCCAGGAAGGCGCAAGGTAACTTCGTCGTCAATTGCATCCTCCTCCACCGTCTCTGTTGACCTCCTCGAGGGCCTGACTGTGGGTTGACAGTAGGTGGGATCTAGAACTTCATCATCAATTGTTGTGTTTGCACTCCCCTCACCCTTAGATCGAGCCTCTTCTTGCCCTGACCGAATATTTAAGTTGTCATCCCAATCTGGTATCTGCGTCTCATCGTCATCAGTATGTTCCTCATTGTCTATTACAACAGGTGTTTGAGTTTGTGAATAAGGGTCAACATTATGTTCAGAAACTTGTTCATCACGGCCTGAATCTGAGTCACAAAGGTTCTGGGCATCACTGCAGACCATTTCCTGGTCTGTACTCACTGTAGCTTGGGAGCAGACCTTTGATTGCCAGGCTATAGTGTGACTGAACAGCTCTGCAGACTCAGCCATCTCAGTTCCACCATACTGTGCAGGGCGGATGGAGACTTCAGAGCTGGGAGAAAGCAAGTGTGATTGGGATGACAACTCAGAGGACTGGTTTTTTTGGATGCGGTAGTTGAGGTGGAGGAGAGGGCACTTGTTGGACCACTTGAGATCCATTCAAGCATTTTCTTTTTTTGGCCATCATCTACCTTTGTTCCAGTTGTTCGTGTCTGTAAAAAAGGGAGCACATCGGATTGTCCACGGTAAGTAGTAGACATCTTACTTTTGCTGGAAGATGGTCTATCTTCAGCAGATGTTAATGGAGCTTTGCCACCTTCCCCATGGACAAACCCTTTTTTTTCTTTTCCAACACGTCTCTTCCCCTTTCCACCAGCATCTGTCATTTTGCCACTCATTTTGATTGCGACAAGATTGTGCACTTAAAATGTGGTAGTAAAAATTGAGAGGTGGTGTAGATTGCAGCGGTGGTCTATCTTTATTAACAGCAGAATAAACAACAATAACTATCCCTGACAATGCAACTACGGCCCTTAAACTGGCAGCATAGTTTGCTAGTATAATGGCTTAGTAACAATGAGTTTGAGTGTGCAATGCAGTTATGCTGCAAATAGCTTTGCACCAGTGGGACACTAATGGAAGTCCAACAGCCACTTTTAGGATGCCACTAAGTTTACTCAGTGCTTTCTAGTATAATGGCTTAGTAACAATGAGTTTGAGTGTGCAATGCAGAGGTGCTGCAAATAGATTTGCAATAGTGGGACACTAATGGAAGTCCAACAGCCACTTTTAGGATGCCACTAAGTTTACTCAGTGTTTGCTAGTATAATGGCTTAGTAACAATGAGTTTGAGTGTGCAATGCAGAGGTGCTGCAAATAGCTTTGCACTAGTGGGACACTAATGAAGTTCAACAGCCACTTTTAGGATGCCACTAAGTTTACTCAGTGTTTGCTAGCATAATGGCTTAGTAACAATGAGCTTGAGAGTGCAATGCAGTGGTGCTGCAAATAGATTTGCACTAGTGGGACACTAATGGATGTCCAACAGCCACTTTTAGGATGCCACTAAGTTTACTCAGTGTTTTCTAGCATAATGGCTTAGTAACAATGAGCTTGAGAGTGCAATGCAGTGGTGCTGCAAATAGATTTGCACTAGTGGGACACTAATGGATGTCTAACAGCCACTTTTAGGATGCCACTAAGTTTACTCAGTGTTTGCTAGTATAATGGCTTAGTAACAATGAGTTTGAGTGTGCAATGCAGAGGTGCTGCAAATAGATTTGCACTAGTGGGACACTAATGGAAGTCCAACAGCCACTTTTAGGATGCCACTAAGTTTACTCAGTGTTTGCTAGTATAATGGCTTAGTAACAATGAGTTTGAGTGTGCAATGCAGTGGTGCTGCAAATAGCTTTGCACCAGTGGGACAAAAATGGAAGTCCAACAGCCACTTTTAGGATGCCACTAAGTTTACTCAGTGTTTGCTAGTATAATGGCTTAGTACCAATGATCCTGAGTGTGCAAAGGGCAGGAGGGTACAGTGGCAGGGTTGTGGGTCTGGGTAGAGGAAAGGAAGCCTCACTTTCTATCCCTCATAATGGGGAAATGCAGCGAGGAAATCCCTGACCTTAGCTACACAGACGCTGTCATCTTGTGTAGCTGTTAAACTCTGTTTTCACGGACCTGACTGTCACCTATGGCTCTGACACTGCTGGTATTAGCCCTTAAAAGGACTAATAGAAACTTCTATCCCTATTCTGTATAGCGCTGTGTGTAGAGCGTACACAGCAGTATCGGAGAAAGGAGCTACGCCAGCAGTGACTGACACCCAGACGCAGAAGGCAGATAATGGCGTGCTGGAGGAAAATGTCCGTTTTTATAATGCAGGGACATGTGACATGGACATCCTATCACACATGCCGTTGCTACTCTGGCTAAAAGTCCACTTAGCTGTGTGTGTGTCTGGGATTGGCTGACATGCTGGCCCGCCCCACTACACGCGCGCGCTTAGGGAAGGAAGACAAGGAGAAAAAAAAAAATGGCGATCGCCATTATCCAAACAGCAGTGATCTGAATGCGCTGTTCCCGCACACTATACACTGAAATTTCATAATAGTGTGAGTCACAGAGTGACTTACACTATTGCAGCAAAAAGCCAGCTAGTAATTAGCTTGTCTTTTTGCTGCTAGAACCGTTCTCGAACGTAACTAGAACTATCGAGCTTTAGCAAAAAGCTCGAGTTCTAGTTCAATCTAGAACAGCCCCCAAAATCACTCGAACCGCGAACTGGAGATCCACGAACCGCGAACCGCGCTCAACTCTAGCGGTGAATGTCCAGTATTATGAACACAGCAACAAGTGGTGAAATGTCCAGGATATTATCAGCACAGCAACAGGTAATAAATGTCCAGAATAAAGTGCACAGAAAACAAGCTATCTCAGAATTCTTACTTGGACAGAACTAAGCCCCACAAAAGTCCAGCACACAGCCCGTGATGAATGAGACCTGGATAAGAACAGTACAGAGGCAGAACACAGGATTAAGATGCAGTAGCAGCAAGCAGTCCAGAGAAAACCAGAATGACTTAGGAGCCATTAGCACAAAATACTCAGGCAGGAAATGGACCCTGGACTGGGACTTATAAGCAGGGCAGACAGGAAGTTCAGGGGCCAGATGAGGCAACAGACCATCTTAGACAAGTGCAAACAAGCAATAAATTTCAAGGAGAACCTGGAATCTTACACATGCATGGTACAACACAAAATCTGAAGAGTCACATATTTATACACAACAGGACATAGAATAGTGCAGTAAATTAGACAAGTTATGTGCAGCAGAACTATCAGTATGGGAAGGGGACAAATAGTTGTGGCTGTAAATATTGTATTGTAGAGAGAGATGTCAGTGCTCCACTATATATATTGTATTTCAATGCCTGTGCAATGCAATACATTATGTCAGAGATCAGGGCAATAAATGGTAATGTCCTATATAGAGACTAAGGCGGGCTTTGCACACTACGACATCGCAGGTGCGATGTCGGTGGGGTCAAATTGAAAATGACGTACTTCCGGCATCGCATGCGACATCGTAGTGTGTAAAGGTTCGATGATACGATTAACGAGCGCAAAAGCGTCGTAATCGTATCATCGGTGCAGCGTCGGCGTAATCCATAATTACGCTGACGCGACGGTCCGATGTTGTTCCTCGCTACTGCGGCAGCACACATCGCTGTGTGTGAAGCCGCAGGAGTGAGGAACATCTCCTACCGGCGTCACCGCGGCTTCCGTAGGATATGCGGAAGGAAGGAGGTGGGCGGGATGTTTACATCCCGCTCATCTCTGCCCCTCCGCACCTATTGGCTGCCTGCCGTGTGACATCGCAGTGACGCCGTACAACCCGCCCCCTTAATAAGGAGGCGGGTCGCCGGCCAGAGCGACGTCCCAGGACAAGTGAGTCCATGTGAAGCTGCCGTAGCGATAATGTTCGCTACGGCAGCTATCACAAGGATATCGCAGCTGCGACGGGGGCGGGGACTATCGCGCTCGGCATCGCAGTATCGGCTTGCGATGTCGCAGCGTGCAAAGTACCCCTTAGTGAAAAAAAAAAATAAATATTTTTTAATAAAAATCAGAACATAAAGAACAAAAAAAGGAAAAATAAAACAGCAAATATATATATATTTATATAAGACAAACCAACAAAGAGAAAAGTACACATATTTGGTATGACCGTGTCTGGACCAACCTGATCTACAAAACTGTAAGGCTATGTGCGCACTAGAACTGTGAAGTTTCTCAAGAAAATTTCTTGAGAAACTTCTGAGAGTGGAAGATTTCCGGACCTCCGGAAAAAATCCACACCACATGTGCGGCAAATCCGCATGCAGATTTGCTGCGGATTAGCCGCGAATATGCCGCGATTTTCCTGCAGGTTGTTCCCTGCGGATTTTGCAGGTTGTACTGCCGAAATCCGCAGAGTACCTGCGGAAAAGAATTGACATGCTCATTTTTTCAAGAAATTTTCTCAAGAAATTCTTCTCAAGGAAATTTCTTGAGAAAAATCCGCAGTGTGCGCACAGCTATTTTTTTTTCACATAGGATTTGCTGGGAAATGTCTGCACAAAGATTGCAGACATTTCTCAAGAAATTTCCGCGGGTAAATCTGCGGGTAAAACGCACTAGTGCGCACAGATGGTAAGACTAATTAACCCCTTCAGTGCACACAGTAATAAAAGTAAATAAAAGAAAGTAGAAAAGAACAAGGTCTTTTCATCAGACAGCTGAAAAAAAGTGAAATGGAGGCGATCAAATAGTCATGTATGAATAAAGATGAATAAAAATGGTATCACTGAAAATATAATCTTGCTGCTATACAGCTCTGTCAGCAAAAAAATAGAAAGCTATAGCTTTCAGAATACAGCAAAACAAAAACTATTTTTTTCTATAAAATTGTTTTTATGGTGTAAAAGTGGCAAAACATAAAATCCCACAGTATAAGGCCCCCTTCACACGTCCGTGAAACACGTGCGTGTTTGTTCCGTTTCCGTATATACCGGAGACACGGACAAACATGCACCAATGTTAATCTATGATTGTGGTCACATGTGCGTTATTTCATTATGTCCGTGTGTGCGTGTCCGTGATCCGTATGTGTTTGCATTTTGCACAGATGCATGTCTGTTATCTGCACGGAGCACGCACACATGGACATGTGTCGCCCTGGGCAAGCCAGGGGACACAGGTCACACACCACCACACCCTACATCCCAGGTAGGCACATCTAAGCTGAACCAAAAATCCTTGTTGCCTTCCTCCAGAGGCTGATGATTCACACCAGGGGGTGGGCCAGGCGGTTGGCTCCGCCCACCAAGGAGATCACAGCTCTGGAGGCGGGAGGAAACCAGGCAGATAGAGTTTGGAGGAGGAAGTGGAAGGAGTGGAGGAGTAGCCCAGACAAGGCTAAAGTAAACAACTAAGTGAAAGTAAGGAAAGTAAAGGAGAAACGGAGGAAAGCAAGAGTGGTGACAGAGAGAGAGAAAAGCCTGAAGAGTCCAGCTAAGTGCAGGGCAGGTCAGCAAGGTCAGCAACGGCGGTGACTGTCTGGAGGGGGACCGTTTGGAAGTTCCTGGAAGGACCCCGTAGGCTGTGTGCCCGGTGGTCTGGAGCAGTGTTCCGAAGGACAGTCAGCACCAGGGCAGGGGCCTCTCGGACCCCGGCAAGACTTGGAGTCGCCGTAAATTGCCGAATCCGTCAGTAAAGGGGACGTAGATTCCCCCAACAACCAAGACCCGAGTGAAGGCAACAGCCCAACCTGTACAACAGAGACACCGCCACCGCCAGGGCACCAGTTTCTGAGGGCCAGCGCCTGCGGGCAAAGAGTAGAGCTCCCCCGGTCCAGCTTGAAGCCAGGGAGCGGGTTACCGGTGGGGACCCATCGCAACCAATTAGTACACAAGGTGCAAGGAAGAGGGACGTCACAGTCACCTACTGGGAGAGCAATTGCAGCCGTCCGTGGGACCGTCTTACCAGCCGTTTGGTTTACCGGACAAACTGTGTCAACGTCTCAGGCTGAGTGAATACCACAGTGCCGCAAGGCACAGCGCTGCCCCCGCGTCCCTGCGCCCACCAGGCCCTGCACCTCCCAAACCGTCACCGGGCCCCGGGATCACCGACCCCTACCCACGGAGGGGCAACACAACACCTGGCTGCTCCGCATCACCATCCCCGGGACCCCCGTATAGAGCAGCGGTGGTGCAATCACCACAACCGTGGGTGGCGTCACGGACTATAAACAATCCCCACACCCAACAAACCCCTTTCACTCACGGGCGAGGAGTGCCGCTCGAGAAACCCCCGGGATCCGGCCTACAGCTCGAGCCACCACTGAGCAGCGGCCGTCGGACCCGAGCAGAAGGGGTGAGCGTAGTGTGCTGACACCCTCCTCCCCGCCCGCGACAACTTGGCGTCACGAACAGGATCTTACCGCTCTGCCGTCTGGTAGAGGTGCGCCTTGTTACCGCCGGAGGTATCCGGCAGAAAAATTTCAGAAGCCGCCATCTTTGGCGCGAAAAGTTCCCGCTCGAGTGTCTTCTCGAGCAGTAGAGGCGCGAAGGCCAAAACCCCGCCCCGAGAGAGGAGAGGCCGGAAAGAGCTAAGGGGGACGCGATGGCGGCTGGACGCATGTAGCTGCGGCTATAAAAGCAGGGACGCCAGGACTCTGCAGACTGACTGGGTTCCTGGAAGGCACGATTGCCAAGATGTCCAACCCAACTCCCAACGAGGAAGCCCCCGCGCCCGGCACGGCGACGTGGTTGAGGGACCGGACCGTCCCGCTGAGTAACCGTCTGCAGGCTCATATGCAACTCCTCCTGGAGGAGTGGGAGACCGACATGGCGGACGTGGTGGCTGCTATGTGGAGACGCGAGGCAGAAGAGGATTTGGAGGAGCGCGTAAGCGACCCACGCCCCTGTATTCCTGAGGGATCGGCCGTTGGAGCTGAGGGGCCCGGCCGGCTCCCGCTCACCCTACCTCTCTCCCTGCTACCCGTAATAGCTGCTGCCGCTCCACCATTAGGCCCGCTACCTGCCCAACCGGTAGCGATACCCTGCCCAGCCGCTCCGGCGGACCAGCCGGCTGCAGACGTCCGGGACGTCCCTGAAGTACACCAAGGGGAACCGCTGGAGCCGCGGCCCCATAACAGCATGGTGCCAGAAGTCCCAGCAGTGACTGTGCTAGACCCTGAGCCTGGAACCGTGGCCTGGATGAAGGCCCGGGTGATTCAGTTCCACCAGCGTCAACAGGAGCAGATCTTCCGGATGATGGAGCAGTGGACCAACGAGGTGGAGGAGCTGATTACAACTGCCCCGATGTGCGAAGGGGGAATAGATGAAGCAGAACCGACTGGTGACCCACGTCCCTATGTCCTATCTGGACCGGCCGCTGCGGCTGAGGGGCCCGGCCTAGTCTCGGCCTATGCATCGCCCTTGCCGTCACTTACAGGGCGCCTCAGTATAAGCTCGCCTACTATGCTGCTCCATGCTACCGCAGAAGGGGCTGAAGTGTTGGATGCTGGAGACCAGGAGGCTGCGGCAGCTGGCGGCAACCCGCCTGACGCAGGAACAAGAGATGACGACTCCTGCCCCAGCTCCGAGTCCATTGTTGCAGCTGAAGGAGCAAGTGAGCGTTCCCGCTATGTGGGGGACCCCGTGGTTTACCATACCTCGCGTACCGGTGGAAATGGGTACCGGGTACCCCTGTCACAGCGGGCATGTCAGTGCATGTTTGATGTGCTGGTGGCAGAGGGTGGGTCCGCCTTAGCAGAGGAACCGGAGTAGGGCAGCGGATGCCCGTTGCACCGTCTCCGTTGGGACCACCACTTTGTTTGTTTAAAGGTTTGAAATGATGAAAAATGATGATACCGTGAAAGTCACCTGATTTGTTTGTGATTTGCAACCGGCTGGAGCCGACACCGTTGTCCCCGTGGGGACCGTTTAAAAAGTTATTCAGCATGGGAACTATCCATGGACAAGCCCGTGAACTTGCAGGGCAACCACAGACGTTAGTGGCTTGTAAATATGTTGTTTGCCGCTACCGTTTCCGCAATGCCGCCTCCGGAGAGGCAGGTTGGAGGGAGGGCCCTCAGCAGAGCAGGCTGGGGCCCAGCCACCAAAGGAACTGGTGGCTACCCTCTGGAGGGAAGGACAGATCCCGCTCGGGTACCGTGTGCTGGACTGTGGGTCAAGGGGTGCTGCCTGGGTTTTAGGGGCAGCATCAGGGCCAAGTTGCTTGGGTGGGAGAGAGCGGAAACCGTTACCATAAACCGTTGCAACGTTAAAGAAATGTGCCTCCCGTTTTGGGAAGAGTTATTGAAAATGTATTTATGTGTTATTTACCTTCTTATCCCTTTTTGCAGAAAAATAAAACCGGTGTAGGACGGCAGCATTTTGCTAAGGGGGAATGTGTCGCCCTGGGCAAGCCAGGGGACACAGGTCACACACCACCACACCCTACATCCCAGGTAGGCACATCTAAGCTGAACCAAAAATCCTTGTTGCCTTCCTCCAGAGGCTGATGATTCACACCAGGGGGTGGGCCAGGCGGTTGGCTCCGCCCACCGAGGAGATCACAGCTCTGGAGGCGGGAGGAAACCAGGCAGATAGAGTTTGGAGGAGGAAGTGGAAGGAGTGGAGGAGTAGCCCAGACAGGGCTAAAGAAAAACAACTAAGTGAAAGTAAGGAAAGTAAAGGAGAAATGGAGGAAAGCAAGAGTGGTGACAGAGAGAGAGAAAAGCCTGAAGAGTCCAGCTAAGTGCAGGGCAGGTCAGCAAGGTCAGCAACGGCGGTGACTGTCTGGAGGGGGACCGTTTGGAAGTTCCTGGAAGGACCCCGTAGGCTGTGTGCCCGGTGGTCTGGAGCAGTGTTCCGAAGGACAGTCAGCACCAGGGCAGGGGCCTCTCGGACCCCGGCAAGGCTTGGAGTCGCCGTAAATTGCCGAATCCGTCAGTGAAGGGGACCTAGATTCCCCCAACAACCAAGACCCGAGTGAAGGCAACAGCCCAACCTGTACAACAGAGACACCGCCACCGCCAGGGCACCAGTTTCTGAGGGCCAGCGCCTGCGGGCAAAGAGTAGAGCTCCCCCGGTCCAGCTTGAAGCCGGGGAGCGGGTTACCGGTGGGGACCCATCGCAACCAATTAGTACACAAGGTGCAAGGAAGAGGGACGTCACTGTCACCTACTGGGAGAGCAATTGCAGCCGTCCGTGGGACCGTCTTACCAGCCGTTTGGTTTACCGGACAAACTGTGTCAAAGTCTCAGGTTGAGTGAGTACCACCGTGCCGCAAGGCACAGCGCTGCCCCCGCGTCCCTGCGCCCACCAGGCCCTGCACCTCCCAAACCGTCACCGGGCCCCGGGATCACCGACCCCTACCCACGGAGGGGCAACACAACACCTGGCTGCTCCGCATCACCATCCCCGGGACCCCCGTATAGAGCAGCGGTGGTGCAATCACCACAACCGTGGGTGGCGTCACAGACTATAAACAATCCCCACACCCAACAAACCCCTTTCACTCACGGGTGAGGAGTGCCGCTCGAGAAACCCCCGGGATCCGGCCTACAGCTCGAGCCACCACTGAGCAGCGGCCGCCGGACCCGAGCAGAAGGGGTGAGCGTAGTGTGCTGACACCCTCCTCCCCGCCCGCGACAGACACAATGAAAGTCTATGGGAATGTGCACACACGTTAGTAAACACGTATGCATCTACCTATAGTCCGTGTCCGTTTGGTGTTTTTATTTCTAGTGATGTCGGCCATTCTTTCTATTTCTGTGTATGTCGGTCAATCTCCCTGAGTCCGTCGGTCGGTCTCTCTGTCTCTCTGTCGGTCTCTCTGTCTGTCTGTCCCTCTCTCACAGTCTGTCGGTCAGTTTCCCCCCCTCTCTCATACTTACCGTTCCCCGATCACCGGCGCGGCGCTGCACGGCATTCACACTGCTGCGGCGGCTTTTACTATTTTGAAAAAGCCGGCAGCTCATTAAACAATCTTGTATTCCCTGCTTTCCCCACCTACCAGCGCCTATGATTGGTTGCAGTGAGACACGCTCCCACGCTGAGTGACAGGTGTCTCACTGCACCCAATCACAGCAGCCGGTGGGCGGCGGAATCCGGCGGAATCCAGGATGGTCCAGCGTCGCATCCAGCTCTGCTGCATGGAGGTGACAGGAGCTGCAGCACACACCGCCGCTCCTGTCAGCTCCACGCAGCAACTGAAGACAGCCGCGCGATCAGCTGAGCTGTCACTGAGGTTAATCGCGGCCACCGCTGGATCCAGCGTTGACAGCGGGTAACATCAGTGACAGCTCAGCTGATCGCGCGACTGTCTTCATTTGCCGCGTGGAGCTGTCAGGAGCGGCGGTGTCTTCTGCAGCTCCTGTCAACTCCATGCAGCAGAGCTGGAAGCGACGCTGGACCATCCCGGATTCCGCCGGACATGGAGGGCTTTTTCGGGCTGATTAAATTGTTGAACCAGGGTATATGTTTGTGTTTTTTATTTCTAATAAAGAAATTTTTTTGGTGTGTGTGTTTATTTACTGTAACTTACAGATTTATCATGAAAGGAATCTTGGGGAGACGCCTGACATGATTAATCTAGGATTTAGTGGCAGCTATGGGCTGCCATTAACTCCTTATTACCCCGATTTGCCAAAGCACCAGGGCAAATCGGGAAGAGCCGGGTACTGTCCCAGAACTGTCGCATCTAATGTATGCGGCAATTCTGGGCGGCTGCTGACTGATGTTGTTAGGGTGGGGGGCTCCCCATAACGTGGAGCTCCCCATCCTGAGAATACCAGCCTTCAGCCGTATGGCTTTATCTGGCTGGCATTAAAATTGGGGGGGACTGCACGCCGTTTTTTTTAATTATTTATTTATTTATTTTACTGCACAGTATAGACACGCCAACCGGCTGCGATGATTGGGTGCAGTGAGACACCTGTCACTCAGCGTGGGGGCGTGTCTCACTGCAAGCACATTCAAAAATACGCCATTCTTATCCGTCCCCAGGATGACACCGGGGTAGGTAGCAAAGTCTTTCCTGATCCCAGCTCTGTTCATCTTGGCTTCTTTTAAAAACAATGTAAGCAAGGGTTACTCCAAGCGGAGTCTCCCTTTTTTCCAAAAATTGGGCCCCACACACACCCATCCCTTCAGTGGCAGCAGTTGTGCCCCAGTTGTACAATTCACAGCTAGATTTGCATCAAGCACATTCAAAAATACGCCATAATTAACCGTCCCCAGGATGACACCGGGGTAGGTAGCAAAGTCTTTCCTGATCCCAGCTCTGTTCATCTTGGCTCCTTTTAAAAAACACAGCAAGCAAGGGTTACTCCAAGCGGAGTCTCCCTTTTTTCCAAAAATTGGGCCCACACACACCCACCCCTTCAGTGGCAGCAGTTGTGCCCCAGTTGTACACTTCACAGCTAGATTTGCATCAAGCACATTCAAAAATACTCCATTCTTATCCGTCCCCAGGATGACACCGGGGTAGGTAGCAAAGTCTTTCCTGACCCCAGCTCTGTTCATCTTGGATCATTTTGAGGGTAAAATCATAATGAGGGTAAAATCATAGAAAGCGATGTGGGAAAAGCAAATGTTTTAAATACTTTTTTCTCAACTGTGTTCACACAGGAAAAGCATATGCCAGGGGAAATGCAGAGTGATCATGTAAATGCCCCATTAAGTATGACCTGCCTAACCCAGGAAGAAGTGCAGAACTGACTTAGTAACATTAAAATTGACAAATCACCAGGCCCTGATGGCATTCACCCTCGGGTATTAAGGGAGTTAAGTAATGTGATAGACAGGCCTCTATTCCTTTTATTTAAAGACTCTATAGAAACTGGGTCTGTTCCACTGGATTGGCGGCTAGCAAATGTGGTACCAATATTCAAAAAAGGGTGCAAAAGGGAACCTGGAAACTATAGGCCAGTAAGCTTAACATCTGTTGTGGGTAAAATGTTTGAAGGGTTTTTAAGGGATACTATTATGGAATGTCTCAATGTTAATAACTGTTTAACTCCATATCAACATGGATTTATGAAGGATCGCTCCTGTCAAACTAACCTGATCAGCTTCTATGAGGATGTAAGCTCTCACATGGACCGAGGAGAATCATTGGATGTCATTTATCTCGACTTCGGTAAAGCATTTGACACTGTCCCACATAAAAGACTGCTAAGTAAAATGAGAAAGCTTGGGCTCGGGGAAAATGTGTGTAGATGGGTAGGTAGCTGGCTTAGTGGTAGAAAACAAAGAGTGGTTATTAATGGTGCATACTCAGATTGGGCCAGGGTTACTAGTGGGGTGCCACAGGGGTCTGTATTGGGCCCCCTACTATTTAATATATTTATTAATGATCTGGTGGATGGTTTACAGAGTAAAATATCAGTATTTGCAGATGATACAAAACTATGTAAGGTAGTTAACACAAAGGAGGACAGTTTGCAACTACAGATGGATTTGAGTAAATTGGAGAATTGGGCTGAAAAATGGCAAATGAGGTTTAACACAGATAAGTGTAAGGTTATGCACATGGGAAGGAGAAACAGATGCTACGATTACTTACTAAATGGGAAACTGCTGGGGAAATCAGACATAGAAAAAGACTTAGGCATCTTAGTGAATAAGAATCTAAATTGGAGTGCCCAGTGTCAGGCAGCAGCCACCAAAGCAAATAGGGTGATGGGATGCATTAGAAGAGGTCTGGGGGCACGAGATGAAAACATCATTCTCCCTCTGTACAAATCACTAGTCAGACCACACTTGGAGTATTGTGTGCAATTTTGGGCGCCGGTGCTGAAGAAAGACATTACTGAACTTGAAAGGGTTCAGAGGCGGGCTACTAAAATAATAAATGGAATGGGTGCATTACAATACACGGAAAGGTTATCAAAATTAGGTCTATTTACTCTAGAAAAGAGAAGACTTAGGGGAGACCTAATAAATATGTACAAATATATCAGAGGGCCATATAGAGATCTCTCCCATGATCTGTTTGTACCAAGGACTATGACAAGAACAAGGGGGCATTCTTTTCGATTGGAGGAAAGAAAATTCCTACATCAGCATAGAAGAGGGTTCTTCACGGTAAGAGCAGTGAGGCTCTGGAACTCTCTTCCTGAGGAAGTGGTGATGGCCAACTCACTGAATGAATTTAAGAGAGGAATGGATGCATTTCTTATTAGCAAAAGTATAGAAGGTTATAAATAGCATAATCTTACAGGTAGATAGAAGAGCGACCTAGATTATTAGAGGAATGGGGGGGGCTGCAATACCAAGACAGGTTATTAAACTTGGGGTTAGTTAGTTAGGAAAAACAAAGGCTTAGGGGGATCTAATCACAATGTATAAATATATGAAGGGACAGTACAGAGACCTTTCCAAAGATCTCTTTACACCTAGGCCTGCGACTGGAACACGGGAGCATCCGCTACGTCTTGAGGAAAGAATGTTTAATCATAATCACAGATGAGGACTCTTTACTGTACGAGCAGTGAGACTATGGAGCTCTCTGCCGTATGATGTTGTAATGAGGGATTCACTAGTAAAATTTAAGCAGAGCCTGAATGCATTTCTTGAAAAATATAATATTACCAGTTATGTATATTAGATTTTATGACAGGGTGTTGATCCAGGGAACTAGTCTGATTGCCGTATGTGGAGTCAGGAAGGAATTTTTTTCCCCATTGGAGCTTATTTGACACATTGGGGTTTTTTTGCCTTCCTCTGGATCAACATGTTAGGCTACAGGTTGAACTAGATAGACTTAGAGTCTCCCTTCAACCTTAAAAACTATGAAACTATGAAACTATGAAACTAATAAATTTTTAAAAAACACAGCAAGCAAGGGTTACTCCAAGCGGAGTCTCCCTTTTTTCCAAAAATTGGGCCCCACACACACCCACCCCTTCAGTGGCAGCACTTGTGCCCCAGTTGTACAATTCACAGCTAGATTTGCATCAAGCACATTCAAAAATACGAAATAATTAACCGTCCCCAGGATGACACCAGGGTAGGTAGCAAAGTCTTTCCTGATCCCAGCTCTGTTCATCTTGGCTTCTTTTAAAAACAATGTAAGCAAGGGTTACTCCAAGCGGAGTCTCCCTTTTTTCCAAAAATTGGGCCCCACACACACCCACCCATTCAGTGGCAGCACTTGTGCCCTAGTTGTACACTTCACAGCTAGATTTGCATCAAGCACATTCCAAATCCACAAGCATTTACTCTCCCCAGGATGACACAGGGGTAGTAAATTCCTTCTGGATCCATGACTTGTTCATTTTGATGAACGTCAGTCTGTCCACATTGTCACTGGACAGACGCGTGCGCTTATCTGTCAGCACACACCCAGCAGCACTGAAGACACGTTCAGAGACAACGCTGGCAGCTGGACACGACAAAATCTCCAAGGCGTAACTGGATAGCTCTGGCCATTTTTCTAGATTTGAAGCCCAAAAGGAGCAAGGCTCCATTTGCAAAGTCATGGCATCGATGTTCATTTGGAGATACTCCTGTATCATCCTCTCCAGCCGTTGGCCATGTGTCAGACTTGTCTCTGGTGGCCTTGCAAAGGAGGGTCTAAAAAAATTATGAAAAGATTCCATAAAATTGCTGTTACCAGCACCAGATACGGTCCTACTGGTACGGGTAGACTGTTGAAGATGACGAGACCGTCCCATGTTTGTCAAGTTACAACTGGGAGATTCACTCCCTGCACCTGCACGGTTGTTTGGTGGAAAAGCCGATCTAAGATCGAGTAACAGCTTCTGCTGATACTCCTGCATACGTGCGTCCCTTTCTATGGCTGGAATTATGTCACAAAATTTGGACTTGTACCGGGGATCTAATAGTGTGGCAAGCCAGTAGTCATCATCACTTCTAATTTTGACAATACGAGGGTCATGTTGGAGGTAGTGCAACAAGAAGGCACTCATGTGTCTTGCGCAGCCATGCGGACCAAGTCCACGCTGTGTTTGTGGCATAGAGGTGCTAACCGTTCTTTCTTCCTCTGACATCTCCCCCCAACCTCTTTCAACTGAAATTTGACCAAGGTCTCCCTCATCTGCTGAGTCTTCCATGTCCATGGACAGTTCGTCCTCCATTTCTTCATGTTCTCCTGCACCTTCCTCAACATCTCGCCTGCTACCATGCGCCCTTGTTGATCCCTGTCCCCCATGGTCCCATGCCTGGCGCCTTGGTGATGATGAACGTCTGGACCTTGGTGATGTTGTTGTGTCTTGCGCATATGAATCCTCCTGTAGTTCATCCCCTTCCTGTTGTCCCACCCCCTGACTCCGAATAGTGTTTAGCGTGTGCTCCAGCATGTAAATGACTGGAATCGTCATGCTGATAATGGCATTGTCAGCGCTAAACATATTCGTCGCCATGTCGAAACTGTGCAGAAGGGTGCTTAGGTCCTTATTCTGAGACCACTCCATCAGGGTGATCTGCCCCACCTCTGCATCTCGTTGGCCCAGGCTATACGTCATGACGTATTGCACCAGGGCTCGGCGGTGCTGCCACAGTCGCTGTAACATGTGGAGAGTTGAATTCCAGCGTGTCGCCACATCGCATTTCAGGCGATGAACCGGCAGGCCGAAAGACTTCTGGAGCGATGCAAGTCGCTCAGCAGCGGTGGTTGAACGGCGGAAGTGAGCAGACAGTTTTCGTGCCCTGTTCAGAAGGCCATCTGGGCCGGGATAGTGTGTTAAAAATTGTTGGACAACAAGGTTCAACACGTGAGCCATACAAGGCACGTGTGTCACCTTGCCCAGGCGAAGGGCCGCACCCAGGTTTGCAGCATTGTCGCACACGGCCTTACCAGGCTGCAGGTTGAGTGGAGACAACCATTTATTAAACTCGGACCGCAGAGCTGACCACAACTCCTCAGCTGTGTAACTCTTATTCCCAAGACATGTCAAGCTAAAGACCGCCTGATGCCGTTGCGCTCTGCTGCCAGCATAGTAATGAGGGGTGCGTGATTCCTTCTGCGCAGTGAGAACGCTGGTGGCCTGACCAGGCAGGCTTGGGGCGGAGGTGGAGGAGCCAGATGAGGTGGAGGATGCAGAAGCAGTGGCGGAACTTGGACAGACAGAGGATTGACACACAAGTCGTGGGGACGGCAAGACTTGTGCAGCAGACCCTTCACCATCTATCACCATAGTTACCCAGTGCCCAGTCAGCGACATGTAACGTCCCTGTCCATGCTTACTGGTCCAAGTATCGGTGGTGAAATGCACCCGTTCACACACAGAGTTTCTCAAGGAAGCGGTGATGTTGTGTGCGACATGCTGGTGTAGCGCGGGCACACCTTTCTTAGAGAAGTAGTGGCGACTAGGCATCTGGTACTGGGGCACAGCGACAGACATAAGGTCTCTAAAATCCTGTGTGTCCACTAGGCGGAAAGGCAGCATTTCGGTAGCCAACAGCTTACAGAGGGATAGAGTCAACCTCTTAGCTTTGTCATGGGTCGCAGGAAGTGGCCTTTTATTTGACCACATCTGAGGGACAGAGATCTGGCTGCTGTGTGTAGACGGTGTTGAGTAGGGTGTCCCTGGAAAAATGCAGGTTTGTGAGGAAAGTGCAGGCGGAGACATGATGTTGCCTTCATCCAACGTTGGTGCTATCGATGTCTGAGAGAGCTGTACACACTCACTTGTTTCCCCTTCCAAACCAACTGACGACCTACCAAGCAAACTGCCTGTTGCGGTTACAGTGGTGGAAGTTGTGGGTGGAAAAACAGGTGTGACAGCTGTCCCCACAGTCCTAGAAGATGACGAGCGCGCGGATGCACTGGAAGGGGCAGGCGGTGGATGGTTCGCTCCGCTAGGCCGCATTGCAGCACGGTGAGCTTCCCACCGGGCCATATGATATTTATTCATGTGACGATTCATTGAAGAAGTTGTCAAACTGCTGAGGTTTTGACCTCTACTAAGAGAACCATGACAAATTTTACAGATCACATAATTTGGGCGATCTTTATCTATGTCAAAAAAGGACCAGGCTAGGCAAGGCTTAGAGGCCATGCAACCTGTTGATCCACCCCGAATAATGCTCAGAGGCAGAGTGGTGGCTGAGGATGCAGTTGTAGACGTGCTACCAGTGCTCCGACTCTGTCCAGGAAGGCGCAAGGTAACTTCGTCGTCGGTTGCATCCTCCTCCACCGCCTCTGTTGACCTCCTCGAGTGCCTGACTGGGGGTTGACAGTAGGTGGGATCTAGAACTTCATCATCAATTGTTGTGTTTGCACTCCCCTCCCCCTCAGACCGAGCCTCTTCTTGCCCTGACCGAATATTTAAGTTGTCATCCCAATCGGGTATCTGCGTCTCATCTTCATCAGTATGTTCCTCATTGTCTATAACCACAGGTGTTACAGTTTGTGACAAAGGGTCAACATTATGCTCAGAAACTTGGTCCTCACGGCCTGAATCAGAGTCACAAAGGTTCTGGGCATCACTGCAGACCATTTCCTGTTCTGTACTCACTGTAGCTTGGGAGCAGACCTCTGATTCCCAGGCTATAGTGTGACTGAACAGCTCTGCAGACTCAGCCATCCCAGTTCCACCATACTGTGCAGGGCTGATGGAGACTTCAGAGCTGGGAGAAAGCAAGTTTGATTGGGATGACAACTCAGAGGACTGGTGTTTTTTGGATGCGGTACTTGAAGTGGCTGAGAGGGCACTTGTTGGACCACTTGAGATCCATACAAGCATTTTCCTTTTTTGGCCATCATCTACCTTTGTTCCTGTTGTTCGTGTCCGTAAAAAAGGGAGCACATCGGATTGTCCACGGTAAGTAGTAGACATCTTACTTTTGCTGGTAGATGGTCTATCTTCAGCAGATGATAATGGAGCTTTGCCACCTTCCCCACGGACAAAAACCTTTTTTGCCTTTTCTACCACGCCTCTTCCCCTTTCCACCAGCATCTGTCATTTTGCCACTCATGTTGATTGCGACAAGATTGTGCACTGAAAATGTGGTAGTAAAAATTGAGAGGTGGTGTAGATTGCAGTGGTGGTCTAGCTTTATTAACAGCAGAATAATAAAGAATAAATATCCCTGACAATGCAACTACGGCCCTTAAACTGGCAGCAAAAATTGCTAGTATAATGGCTTAGTTATAATGAGTTGGAGTGTGCAATGCAGGTAGAGGTGCTGCAAATGTCTTTGCACTAGTGTGACTAGACAAAAGTCCAATAGCCACGTTTAGGATGCCACTAGGTACACTCAGTGTTTGCTAGTATAATGGCTTAGTTATAATGAGTTGGAGTGTGCAATGCAGGCAGAGGTGCTGCAAATGTCTTTGCACTAGTGGGACTATAGCAAAGTCCAATAGCCACGTTTAGGATGCCACTAGGTACACTGAGTGTTTGCTAGTATAATGGCTTAGTTATAATGAGTTGGAGTGTGCAATGCAGGTAGAGGTGCTGCAAATGTCTTTGCACTAGTGTGACTAGACAAAAGTCCAATAGCCACGTTTAGGATGCCACTAGGTACACTGAGTGTTTGCTAGTATAATGGCTTAGTTATAATGAGTTGGAGTGTGCAATGCAGGTAGAGGTGCTGCAAATGTCTTTGCACTAGTGTGACTAGACAAAAGTCCAATAGCCACGTTTAGGATGCCACTAGGTACACTGAGTGTTTGCTAGTATAATGGCTTAGTTATAATGAGTTGGAGTGTGCAATGCAGGTAGAGGTGCTGCAAATGTCTTTGCACTAGTGTGACTAGACAAAAGTCCAATAGCCACGTTTAGGATGCCACTAGGTACACTGAGTGTTTGCTAGTATAATGGCTTAGTTATAATGAGTTGGAGTGTGCAATGCAGGTAGAGGTGATGCAAATGTCTTTGCACTAGTGTGACTACACAAAAGTCCAATAGCCACGTTTAGGATGCCACTAGGTACACTGAGTGTTTGCTAGTATAATGGCTTAGTTATAATGAGTTGGAGTGTGCAATGCAGGTAGAGGTGATGCAAATGTCTTTGCACTAGTGTGACTACACAAAAGTCCAATAGCCACGTTTAGGATGCCACTAGGTACACTGAGTGTTTGCTAGTATAATGGCTTAGTTATAATGAGTTGGAGTGTGCAATGCAGGCAGAGGTGCTGCAAATGTCTTTGCACTAGTGGGACTATAGCAAAGTCCAATAGCCACGTTTAGGATGCCACTAGGTACACTGAGTGTTTGCTAGTATAATGGCTTAGTTATAATGAGTTGGAGTGTGCAATGCAGGTAAAGGTGCTGCAAATGTCTTTGCACTAGTGGGACTATAGCAAAGTCCAATAGCCACGTTTAGGATGCCACTAGGTACACTGAGTGTTTGCTAGTATAATGGCTTAGTTATAATGCGTTGGAGTGTGCAATGCAGGTAGAGGTGCTGCAAATGTCTTTGCACTAGTGTGACTAGACAAAAGTCCAATAGCCACGTTTAGGATGCCACTAGGTACACTGAGTGTTTGCTAGTAGAATGGCTTAGTTATAATGAGTTGGAGTGTGCAATGCAGGCAGAGGTGCTGCAAATGTCTTTGCACTAGTGGGACTATAGCAAAGTCCAATAGCCACGTTTAGGATGCCACTAGGTACACTGAGTGTTTGCTAGTATAATGGCTTAGTTATAATGAGTTGGAGTGTGCAATGCAGGCAGAGGTGCTGCAAACGTCTTTGCACTAGTGGGACTATAGCAAAGTCCAATAGCCACGTTTAGGATGCCACTAGGTACACTGAGTGTTTGCTAGTATAATGGCTTAGTTATAATGAGTTGGAGTGTGCAATGCAGGTAGAGGTGCTGCAAATGTCTTTGCACTAGTGTGACTAGACAAAAGTCCAATAGCCACGTTTAGGATGCCACTAGGTACACTGAGTGTTTGCTAGTATAATGGCTTAGTTATAATGAGTTGGAGTGTGCAATGCAGCTAGAGGTGCTGCAAATGTCTTTGCACTAGTGTGACTAGACAAAAGTCCAATAGCCACGTTTAGGATGCCACTAGGTACACTGAGTGTTTGCTAGTATAATGGCTTAGTTATAATGAGTTGGAGTGTGCAATGCAGGTAGAGGTGATGCAAATGTCTTTGCACTAGTGTGACTACACAAAAGTCCAATAGCCACGTTTAGGATGCCACTAGGTACACTGAGTGTTTGCTAGTATAATGGCTTAGTTATAATGAGTTGGAGTGTGCAATGCAGGCAGAGGTGCTGCAAATGTCTTTGCACTAGTGGGACTATAGCAAAGTCCAATAGCCACGTTTAGGATGCCACTAGGTACACTGAGTGTTTGCTAGTATAATGGCTTAGTTATAATGAGTTGGAGTGTGCAATGCAGGTAGAGGTGCTGCAAATGTCTTTGCACTAGTGTGACTAGACAAAAGTCCAATAGCCACGTTTAGGATGCCACTAGGTACACTGAGTGTTTGCTAGTATAATGGCTTAGTTATAATGAGTTGGAGTGTGCAATGCAGGTAGAGGTGATGCAAATGTCTTTGCACTAGTGTGACTACACAAAAGTCCAATAGCCACGTTTAGGATGCCACTAGGTACACTGAGTGTTTGCTAGTATAATGGCTTAGTTATAATGAGTTGGAGTGTGCAATGCAGGCAGAGGTGCTGCAAATGTCTTTGCACTAGTGGGACTATAGCAAAGTCCAATAGCCACGTTTAGGATGCCACTAGGTACACTGAGTGTTTGCTAGTATAATGGCTTAGTTATAATGAGTTGGAGTGTGCAATGCAGGTAAAGGTGCTGCAAATGTCTTTGCACTAGTGGGACTATAGCAAAGTCCAATAGCCACGTTTAGGATGCCACTAGGTACACTGAGTGTTTGCTAGTAGAATGGCTTAGTTATAATGAGTTGGAGTGTGCAATGCAGGCAGAGGTGCTGCAAATGTCTTTGCACTAGTGGGACTATAGCAAAGTCCAATAGCCACGTTTAGGATGCCACTAGGTACACTGAGTGTTTGCTAGTATAATGGCTTAGTTATAATGAGTTGGAGTGTGCAATGCAGGCAGAGGTGCTGCAAACGTCTTTGCACTAGTGGGACTATAGCAAAGTCCAATAGCCACGTTTAGGATGCCACTAGGTACACTGAGTGTTTGCTAGTATAATGGCTTAGTTATAATGAGTTGGAGTGTGCAATGCAGGTAGAGGTGCTGCAAATGTCTTTGCACTAGTGTGACTAGACAAAAGTCCAATAGCCACGTTTAGGATGCCACTAGGTACACTGAGTGTTTGCTAGTATAATGGCTTAGTTATAATGAGTTGGAGTGTGCAATGCAGGTAGAGGTGCTGCAAATGTCTTTGCACTAGTGTGACTAGACAAAAGTCCAATAGCCACGTTTAGGATGCCACTAGGTACACTGAGTGTTTGCTAGTATAATGGCTTAGTTATAATGAGTTGGAGTGTGCAATGCAGGTAGAGGTGATGCAAATGTCTTTGCACTAGTGTGACTACACAAAAGTCCAATAGCCACGTTTAGGATGCCACTAGGTACACTGAGTGTTTGCTAGTATAATGGCTTAGTTATAATGAGTTGGAGTGTGCAATGCAGGTAGAGGTGATGCAAATGTCTTTGCACTAGTGTGACTACACAAAAGTCCAATAGCCACGTTTAGGATGCCACTAGGTACACTGAGTGTTTGCTAGTATAATGGCTTAGTTATAATGAGTTGGAGTGTGCAATGCAGGCAGAGGTGCTGCAAATGTCTTTGCACTAGTGGGACTATAGCAAAGTCCAATAGCCACGTTTAGGATGCCACTAGGTACACTGAGTGTTTGCTAGTATAATGGCTTAGTTATAATGAGTTGGAGTGTGCAATGCAGGTAAAGGTGCTGCAAATGTCTTTGCACTAGTGGGACTATAGCAAAGTCCAATAGCCACGTTTAGGATGCCACTAGGTACACTGAGTGTTTGCTAGTATAATGGCTTAGTTATAATGCGTTGGAGTGTGCAATGCAGGTAGAGGTGCTGCAAATGTCTTTGCACTAGTGTGACTAGACAAAAGTCCAATAGCCACGTTTAGGATGCCACTAGGTACACTGAGTGTTTGCTAGTAGAATGGCTTAGTTATAATGAGTTGGAGTGTGCAATGCAGGCAGAGGTGCTGCAAATGTCTTTGCACTAGTGGGACTATAGCAAAGTCCAATAGCCACGTTTAGGATGCCACTAGGTACACTGAGTGTTTGCTAGTATAATGGCTTAGTTATAATGAGTTGGAGTGTGCAATGCAGGCAGAGGTGCTGCAAACGTCTTTGCACTAGTGGGACTATAGCAAAGTCCAATAGCCACGTTTAGGATGCCACTAGGTACACTGAGTGTTTGCTAGTATAATGGCTTAGTTATAATGAGTTGGAGTGTGCAATGCAGGTAGAGGTGCTGCAAATGTCTTTGCACTAGTGTGACTAGACAAAAGTCCAATAGCCACGTTTAGGATGCCACTAGGTACACTGAGTGTTTGCTAGTATAATGGCTTAGTTATAATGAGTTGGAGTGTGCAATGCAGCTAGAGGTGCTGCAAATGTCTTTGCACTAGTGTGACTAGACAAAAGTCCAATAGCCACGTTTAGGATGCCACTAGGTACACTGAGTGTTTGCTAGTATAATGGCTTAGTTATAATGAGTTGGAGTGTGCAATGCAGGTAGAGGTGATGCAAATGTCTTTGCACTAGTGTGACTACACAAAAGTCCAATAGCCACGTTTAGGATGCCACTAGGTACACTGAGTGTTTGCTAGTATAATGGCTTAGTTATAATGAGTTGGAGTGTGCAATGCAGGCAGAGGTGCTGCAAATGTCTTTGCACTAGTGGGACTATAGCAAAGTCCAATAGCCACGTTTAGGATGCCACTAGGTACACTGAGTGTTTGCTAGTATAATGGCTTAGTTATAATGAGTTGGAGTGTGCAATGCAGGTAGAGGTGCTGCAAATGTCTTTGCACTAGTGTGACTAGACAAAAGTCCAATAGCCACGTTTAGGATGCCACTAGGTACACTGAGTGTTTGCTAGTATAATGGCTTAGTTATAATGAGTTGGAGTGTGCAATGCAGGTAGAGGTGATGCAAATGTCTTTGCACTAGTGTGACTACACAAAAGTCCAATAGCCACGTTTAGGATGCCACTAGGTACACTGAGTGTTTGCTAGTATAATGGCTTAGTTATAATGAGTTGGAGTGTGCAATGCAGGCAGAGGTGCTGCAAATGTCTTTGCACTAGTGGGACTATAGCAAAGTCCAATAGCCACGTTTAGGATGCCACTAGGTACACTGAGTGTTTGCTAGTATAATGGCTTAGTTATAATGAGTTGGAGTGTGCAATGCAGGTAAAGGTGCTGCAAATGTCTTTGCACTAGTGGGACTATAGCAAAGTCCAATAGCCACGTTTAGGATGCCACTAGGTACACTGAGTGTTTGCTAGTAGAATGGCTTAGTTATAATGAGTTGGAGTGTGCAATGCAGGCAGAGGTGCTGCAAATGTCTTTGCACTAGTGGGACTATAGCAAAGTCCAATAGCCACGTTTAGGATGCCACTAGGTACACTGAGTGTTTGCTAGTATAATGGCTTAGTTATAATGAGTTGGAGTGTGCAATGCAGGCAGAGGTGCTGCAAACGTCTTTGCACTAGTGGGACTATAGCAAAGTCCAATAGCCACGTTTAGGATGCCACTAGGTACACTGAGTGTTTGCTAGTATAATGGCTTAGTTATAATGAGTTGGAGTGTGCAATGCAGGTAGAGGTGCTGCAAATGTCTTTGCACTAGTGTGACTAGACAAAAGTCCAATAGCCACGTTTAGGATGCCACTAGGTACACTGAGTGTTTGCTAGTATAATGGCTTAGTTATAATGAGTTGGAGTGTGCAATGCAGCTAGAGGTGCTGCAAATGTCTTTGCACTAGTGTGACTACACAAAAGTCCAATAGCCACGTTTAGGATGCCACTAGGTACACTGTGTGTTTGCTAGTATAATGGCTTAGTTATAATGAGTTGGAGTGTGCAATGCAGGTAGAGGTGCTGCAAATGTCTTTGCACTAGTGGGACTATAGCAAAGTCCAATAGCCACGTTTAGGATGCCACTAGGTACACTGAGTGTTTGCTAGTATAATGGCTTAGTTATAATGAGTTGGAGTGTGCAATGCAGGTAGAGGTGCTGCAAATGTCTTTGCACTAGTGTGACTAGACAAAAGTCCAATAGCCACGTTTAGGATGCCACTAGGTACACTGAGTGTTTGCTAGTATAATGGCTTAGTTATAATGAGTTGGAGTGTGCAATGTAGCAGAGGTGCTGCAAATGTCTTTGCACTAGTGGGACTATAGCAAAGTCCAATAGCCACGTTTAGGATGCCACTAGGTACACTGAGTGTTTGCTAGTATAATGGCTTAGTTATAATGAGTTGGAGTGTGCAATGCAGGTAGAGGTGCTCTGCAAATGTCTTTGCACTAGTGGGACTACAGCAAAGTCCAATAGCCACGTTTAGGATGCCACTAGGTACACTCAGTGTTTGCTAGTATAATGGCTTAGTTATAATGAGTTGGAGTGTGCAATGCAGGCAGAGGTGCTGCAAATGTCTTTGCACTAGTGGGACTATAGCAAAGTCCAATAGCCACGTTTAGGATACCACTAGGTACACTGAGTGTTTGCTAGTATAATGGCTTAGTTATAATGAGTTGGAGTGTGCAATGCAGGTAGAGGTGCTGCAAATGTCTTTGCACTAGTGGGACTATAGCAAAGTCCAATAGCCACGTTTAGGATGCCACTAGGTACACTGAGTGTTTGCTAGTATAATGGCTTAGTTATAATGAGTTGGAGTGTGCAATGCAGGTAGAGGTGCTGCAAATGTCTTTGCACTAGTGTGACTAGACAAAAGTCCAATAGCCACGTTTAGGATGCCACTAGGTACACTGAGTGTTTGCTAGTATAATGGCTTAGTTATAATGAGTTGGAGTGTGCAGAGGACAGGAGGGTACAGTGCCATGGTTGTGGGGCTCTGGGTAGAGGAAAGGAAGCCTGCCTTTCTATTCCCTCCTAATAGGGAAATGCAGGGAGGAAATCCCTGACCTTTGCTACACAGACGCTGTCGCTGTTTTCAGGACCTGTCACCTATGGCTCTGACCCTGCCGGTACGAGCCCTTAAAAGGACTGATGGAAAGTGCTATCCCTATGCTGTCCAGCGCTGTGTATGGAGCGCATACAGCTGTATTAGCGATAGGACTCAGGACGGAGCTGCGCCAGTGATGTCTGACACCAAGGACGCAGAAGAGATAATGGCATCCTGGAGGAAAATGTCCGGTTTTATAATGCAGGGACATGTGACATGGACATCCTATCACACATGCCGTTGCTTCTCTGGCTAAAAGTCCACATAGCTGTGTGTGTGTCTGGGATTGGCTGACATGCTGGCCCGCCCCACAAGACGCTCGCGCTTAGGGAAGGAAGACAAGGAAAAAAAAAAAAAATGGCGATCGCCATTATACAAACAGCAGTGATCTGAAGGCGCTGTTCACGCACACTATACACTGAAATGTCATAATAGTGTGAGTCACAGAGTGACTTACACTATTACAGCGGAAAGCCAGCTAGGAATTAGCTGTTTTTTTGCTGCTAGAACCGTTCTCGAACGTTTCTAGAACTATCGAGCTTTTGCAAAAAGTTCGAGTTCTAGTTCGATCTAGAACAGGCCCCAAAATCACTCGAGCCTAGAACTGGAGAACCTCGAACCGCGCTCAACTCTACTCACGAGCAGGGTTGTGATTTTTTTTTTTTTCCCTCTAAATATTGTATTTTCTATAACTGTTACTTGTTTGTATATGATCCTCCTGAATTGTAAAGCGCTGTGGAATATGTTGGCGCTATAGAAATAAAGATTATTATTATTATTATTATTATTACAGATTTAAATTTTAGTTTTATAACCACTTTTAATAAATCATACAAAAAAGTAAAAACATTCTGAATAAATATTGGTTGATTTTTAATGATGATCCAATTCTATCGAAGGTACTACCGGCACAACCCTTTGTGGTGTATAAGAGAAATCAAAATCTGAGTGTTAGTAAAGATCTGTTAAAAGGAGCTTACCAGTGTGGGATTGCAAGATGTAAATGTTGCAAATGGATCCCTAAAGGGAACAACAGCAATTTTTCATCTTCAGCCACAAAAAGTTTTTTAAATTGTCAAAGCTCCTACGTTATTTATTTGTTGGATACAGCGCCAGAAGATGGCGCTTCTA
Source organism: Anomaloglossus baeobatrachus (assembly GCF_048569485.1). NCBI lineage: Eukaryota > Metazoa > Chordata > Amphibia > Anura > Aromobatidae > Anomaloglossus > Anomaloglossus baeobatrachus. The sequence goes on along the minus strand of NC_134355.1, from coordinate 89,447,788 downwards.
TGAAAGTGCCATTTTCTGGGGCGGCTGCGGACTGCAATTCGCAGCGGGGGTGCCCAGAAAGCTTGGGCACCCTGCACGGAAGATTACAATCCCCAGCTGCCTAGTTGTACCTGGCTGGTCTCAAAAATTGGGCGAAGGCCACATTTTTTTTTTTTTAATTATTTCATTAAATTCTTGAAATAATTAAAAAAAAAAGGCTTCCCTATGTTTTTGGTTCCCAGCTAGGTACAAATAGGCAGCTGAGGGTTGGAAGCAGCCCGTTCCTGCCTGCTGTACCTGGCTAGCATACAAAAATATTGCGAAGCCCACGTAATTTTTTTTTTGGGGCAAAAAACTGCATACAGTCCTGGATGGAGGACGCTGAGCCTTGTAGTTCTGCAGCTGCTGTCTGCTCTCCTGCATACACTAGTGGATGGAGCATGCTGAGCCTTGTAGTTCTACTCCCCCTACATCTCCCTCCAGCATACAGTCCTGGATGGAGAATGCTGAGCCTGGTAGTTCAGCAGCTGTCTGCTCTCCTGCATACACTAGTGGAGTATGAAGAACATATTGAAGAAGCAAATTATATCAGACAATTTTTTTTTAAATTTTTTTTTTCAACAATCTTTAATGGCATTGTTCACTGATAAAAAAAACACATAAAAACGCAGGAAAACGCATCCAAAAACGCACCAATTTTTGGTAAAAACGCATGTGGTTTTTATTATGCGTTTTGTATTTTTGTGCATTTTTTTAGCAGTCAGTAACGCAGCGATTTTGATGCCACAAAAAATGCCTAGTGCGCATGTACCCTAAAGGATAGAAAACAAGGATCAAGTTAAGCAGGAAAAGCAACAAGGGGGGCAGAAAAGGATAAAGGAGTGGAAGAGGGTTGTAAAAGATAAAATAATAATCAAAATAGACAATAACAGGGAGGAAGGGGAGAATGCCAGAACTTCCACCAAAGCACAACCGCACTCCTAACCAGGGAAAGACAGACCTATGGGTCTCATAAGAGTCTACCATAGTCATCGGAGTATTTCAATTCCATCTATTGAAACCATGTCTTGTAGAAAGCATCATAGCTATGGTGGAGGGACAATGTCAAGTCCTCCATATGCATCAAGTCATTAACCCTAGAAGCCCAGAGAGAAGGGCTGGGAGAAGTGACAGACTATTTTTTCATATTTTTAAAAACTTTTTTTACTTTTTAAAATTTTACTAGTTCTTTTAGGGGACTTTATGCCTGCACTGTTCAATTGCTTCTGCTGTTCGGAGCGATGCTTCAGCATCCTTCTGAACAACAGAAATGCTGCTCTCCAGTGAATGCCAGTAGAGAAGCACGTCATGACAGAGACAGGGGTCATCAGCTGACTAACACGCTGTCTTGACAAACTATCGACACCCCATAATTGTGTCATGGGGCTGCCGATGGCAGTGGGGAATGGCTCAATCCCCACCGGTGCACATTAAATTGTTTGACAGCATGAGCCTAAAGTAAAGGACATATATGAATTGGACGTATAGGTATGTCCAAAGTGGTAAAGGGGTTAAACATGCAGTGAAATGTTGTACCTCACAGAAAGCAGCAACTGCAATCCTGTGCTGTCTTGTCTGTGTACTCATTTGCTTCCTCCCCTGCCCAGGAGATGTAATATGATCAGACCATGCTCCGGTATGGTCAGACACTGCCATTACACAGAAGATAGCAGGGACACATATAAGATTTATTTCAGCAGAGAAACATTTTTTTAACACATGCAATTGGTAAATTTATTTTTATTCCAAGATCTGTTGATTAAAGGGGTACCTTGGGGAGATAAAAAATTCTTCCACTGTCCCTGCTTTCATGAACTGTAAAGATAAAATGCACATTACAGTTGTATTATCTTTACACTACCTGTAATTCAGTGTGACGTAGGATCTGCTCTTTCTGCTCCCCCTGCTCTCTGGGACATTACATTATACAGCAGGGGATATGTAGCGCCCCTGAACCCATCAGGGCACTACAAGGTCACTACAAGGTACTGTATCTTGTTAAAAATGCAGGGACTATCCCTAGGGACCTGGAAGACTAGTGCCAGTAACATCAAAACACATAAACATCCCCAGTTCCCCTCTCCCAATCATTGGTGACCGACTAGATTGGGACCCAATGGATGGCCACCCAGGGGTGGAGCGGATCCAGTCCACTAGATGACAACCAGGTGGGAGGGGGCAGACAGTGAGTAGAGTCAAAAGAGTCTGGAGTGACAGTTGTAGGAGACGGATGTGTCTTCAGACGGGGTAGTGTACCAGTGACTTAGCTGGTGAAGGGGATTGGTTGCCAGGGAGGCTACAACCAGGTAACCCTGGAACCATAGCACCGACGGGGCACAGGGTCCTAGGTCAGACGAACGCTTCAGACTACCTGACAAAAATACCTGTCAGGACCATGAAGGAGATTCAGGCATCCCCACCATTAGGAATATCCCTCAGAATAGGGATAGCATAGTGCCCCCTAGTTTAAGGGACAGCTTAGGGGTCCCGGATCCCCGCTATCCCATAGTCATCGTGACAGCCACAAGCACACGTAGAGTATTTGGTGCACCACTTCTGCATTTTTTATCCACTCTTGGTTTTGGCTTATAAATACTGAGGTGAAAAACTCACCAACTACTCAACGTGCGTATGTGGCCTTACACACATTACATTCACTTTTGTAAGATTTTGATTATCTAATATAATAATAATATAATAATAATATTATCTGTACTTATTGTAGGGATTTAAACTCTTCAGTAGCAAGTAGTGAACCCAGAGGTATTGTCTCTTATCCAGCAAGAGGAGATTTATTAACTTCATAAACTCCCAAAGGATTCCAAACAAAAAACTGCTTTTTCTCCAAAAATAAAATAAAATAACACAGTCACATAGACGTATGGGCTCGGTCGTTTACACAAAAAGTCTGCACACAGGTCTGCACATTATCACAGGTCTTTTCACTTTCATTCACAGTATCAAGGTTAAGAGATAATTTTACTTTTACTCCCAGACAGCAGATGATGCAGGTGAGCTGTCTTTTATCGCTTATTCCAAATCTGGAACTGGAGGTAAGGGAATGGTCAGTCCTACCCAGCTCTAATGGCTAGTCGTAAAACCAGACTCCAAATCTGGACCCGTTAAAAAAAAACTCTCAGCACTATATGTGCTGGAGCCTGCTTTTCTGGGTTCTATATCACCGAGGCCTGCCACCTTGGTGACACATACTTGCCGTCCATTACCTGTCCCAGAGTCACCTTACACATTCTGTCTCTGTTTTTTTGTTTTTAGGGCCAATTTCAGAACATGGGGGAGCCTATTTGTATATTCATTTAATTGATATGCCTTGAATTTGCTCAGATATAACTCTGTCTTTTCTGTGGCCACTTGGCATTTATCTCAGGAGGTGTTTGTCGGGATTTAAGGTTCTCTCCTAAATAGTGGGCTTACTATATCCAACATCCAGGACTAATTTTAGCTTTCCTGAAATCTTAGGCCACATACACATGTTAAGTGTTTGGTGAGTTTTTTACCTCAGTATTTGTAAGTCAGTGCCAGGAGTGGAACAATCAGGAAAATATAATAGAAACGGGCACCACTTCTGCAATTTTTACCTATTGCTGGTTTTGGTTTACAAAGCACTATAGAAGAAGAGTCTCCAAATACTCAACGCGTGCACATGGCCTTTGGCGGAAATTGAAATGGCGCTGCTCCTCACAGTGCAAGGTAAACCTGTAGTGAGGAAACACAATTTTGCCATATTTTTTTATTTTTTTTGTTTTGCAATTATACCATTCTTTATATTATAAAAATTACCTACAAATATGATTTTTCAGATCAGTACGAATATGTTGTTACTAAATTTGAATATATTTTTTTATTTATGTAGTGAATAAAAGTTGAGAATTTGGTAATTTTTATTTTCTTAAACCGTGACACACCACAGAGGCTGTTGCCCCAAGAAAGGGAAACATACAGAATACAAAAGGGCAAAATGTTTCCAAATGCCTCAGTATGGTTTCCTATTGCAGGAAGGAAGCCCACAGTTCCTGATGGTGGCCAGGGGGAAGTCTGTAGTTATTTTCCTATTTTATATTACCTGGGAGTAATCTCCTCCAGTTTGCTTATGGAGCGGAAAATAGCCCAAGAGTCATGATATCTGACCATCGCTCAGTTCCCTGCCACGTCCGTCTAAAACTGCAAGACTGGAAGTCACATGCGTGGTGACCAGCACAGTCCACCCCATGTGAGCCACCACTACAGACACCCTCCGGTCACAGGGATTCCCGCACTCTGCATCTATTCCCAACAGGGCACATGGCTCCATTCTCTTGATCATATGTTCAGGCTCCCATTCTCAGTGTACAGCCTTCACTACAGCAGGGCAAGCAACCACTTACACATACAATGCTATGGTATAGCAAAGGCATATAGAATAACGTATGCACACAAGCACAAGTGACCACATGTCTGTTTCATTACTTTGCATAGATTTTTTTGATCACCCATCCTGGTTTCTTTAGGCCTTTCCCATTTGTTTCCTTTCAGTTTTCGTTAGTTCTTGTGCATTAAGGATTTCCTTCCAAACGATTTCCCACCCTTCATGTGCAGTTTTGTGGTTAAGAATTATGCGCCATTAAATTCTACCGACCCTTGTCTTTAGGCACCTGAAGTCTACTCTGCTAAAGCCAAGCCTTGAAGTCTGTGTCTTCTCAGGTCTTCCTCCTCATACAGCCCCAAATTCAAAGATAGCATGATCGCTGAGACTCTGTCCCTGTTACCCTTAATCCCTTAACCATATCCTCTTTGTGGGTTAGGACTAGGTCCAAGATGGTGGTTCCCCTTGTATTTTCTTCTATCAGCGAGTAGATGAAGTTGTCTGTAAGAGAAGATAAAAATTGGATGGAGCCTTAACTCTTACCTGTGAGGTTTTCCCAATGTTAAAAGTAAAGGCTCCATCTATTTTTTATTCTCCCTTACAGACAACTTCATCTCCAAGCTGGTAGAAGAAAATACGGCTGCCGTTAAAGGCCGTATCGGCGGTCGTTAAAAGTTTAAGAACCCTATGTTCTGAGTCACATGGTCATTACACATAATTGATTTACTTCAGCTGGTAAGAGAAAAAAGAAGAAAAATGTATATACTTGCTGACCAGATATCAAATGAAAGGAAAAACATGATGTAAATGTGCGGTTTAACTCATAAATATAACTAGAAAAACTCCAGCCCTGTTATAAAAGAAGCTCTCTACGCATATAATATTGATGAAAAGAAGAAATGAAAATAATCTTCCCCACACACAGACAATTTTAAAGACTGTGAGCCATTAGCATACAGTTACATACGTTAAAAATGCAAACAAAATCAATAAGTCCTGAAGGCCAAAATTGTCGCTTATCCTTAAGGGCCAAACTATTTCAGAATAACCCATTACTCCCACTAATATTCAGCTGGTGATTGATTTACTGGGGAAGAAGCACACACACCGTTATGTGTAACCTCCTCCGATTCCTCCACAATGGTATTCTGCAGCACGGTGTCCCTTGTGTACCCAGCCTCACCATACACACATATAGTTTCCTAACATATAAAACAAACAGATACACATCAGTCCTAGTGTTTCAGCACTAGTTGTCTCTGTACATTACCTTACTGCAGTTGTGCAGTAGGAGGACACAGGCAATTAACAATTGTTGGAGTCCCAATAGTGAAACCTGTTTTAGTATAATCTAATCGAGTGGTGGAGACTAATTTTTGGATGAAATAATTCCTTAAGTCTGTAACCAATTTTACACATGGTGATAAAGGGAAATGTTTTAGGTTGCTGATCTGCTAGTGTGCCGCCCCCGTGCCAGCAGCCTGCCGCTGCCGCTCGGGCCCGGACCTTCCGGTGGTGGCTCGAGGGTCTCCGGACCCGGGGGTCCTGCGGACACTCTGAATAAAGGGGGATTTGTATGGGGATGTCTAATTATGGGCTGAGCCGTAAGGAGACATTATTAAGTGTTAAGTAGGCACTTAAGGACCATTATACATGCTCATGGGGCATTATTACTTTCTAGGAGCAAAATGTGGACACTTTTCTAGGGCACTTGCACAGGGCATTAATAGTTTTCAGAGAGAAATTTTACCATCTAAAGGGCACAATGGAGGCATTATTATCAAGTAAGTAGCACAATGGTGGCACTACTAAGTTGAAGCACTGTTTTTTTGCCATACAGCAGGTGCAGTAATATGGACACATACAGCGGCAGTGGCTCAGCATTGAGGTAACAGCAGGATGAGGAGTTTGTGCAGAAAGGGAACAGATGGGCACACAGCTGGAAATCTGAGGAGTCAAAATGTGTCTTAGGCCTCTTTTACACGTCCGTGTCTCCGGTACGTGTTTGGTCCGTTTCCTCACGTACCGGAGACACGGGCACACGTAGACCCATTAAAATCAATAGGTCTGCGCTCACGTGCATGTTCTGCCATGGACCGTGTGTTCGTGTGGAGCATACGTGTTCCGTGTGACACGCGCCGGAGAAAACACACGTGTTTGAGAAAAAAAAAAGTTTACTCACCTTCATCAGCCCTCCTGTCTCTGCCGCTGCTGTCACTTGCTTCCGACCACCGCTCATTATGCTCATTGCAAATTCACTTCACTGCGGCCAGAAGTAGCAGCAACTGGGAGTCGGCAGGACCGGAGACCGAAGATCAGCACCACAGACAGCGAAGCCAGGGAAAGGTGAGTAGAAAGTTTCTGTTTTCCGTGTGCTATCACGGATAACACACAGAGAACACACGTGTGCCATAAACACGGCTCATGGAGGGCAAAACGCACCTTTGACATGTCCGTGAAAAACGTGCGTGGTTTTTCACGGATGTGTGAAAGAGGCCTTAGTTGTAATCTCTGTAGATGATTTGTGGCTAGAAGAAGTTGGACCGCATGGAAAAGACGGGAAACGTTAACTACTCTATAAGAAAGACTGTCATCTTTAAGGCTGCTTTCACACATCAGTTTTTTGCCATCAGGCACAATCCGGCAAAAACCTGAAAAAGCGGATCTGGCGTCTATTGCCGCCGGATCCTTTTTTCTCCCCATAGACTTCTATTAGCGCCGGATTGTGCTGGATGGCCTTGCGTTCCATCCGGCTTTTGGTGGATCCGGCAAAATTTGCTTGTCTGGAGGCTGGATGGAACGCTGAGGGGAACGTTTTTTGTCTACGTCAAAAAACCGTATTGTGCCGGATCCGGCGCCGTACAGCTGTTTTTTTTAACTGATCATGCTCAGTTTCACAACGGATCCGTCAAAAAACTGAAGGAACTGATTGAAAAAACTGATGCAACTGATCCGTTTTTTTGCCAGATTGTGCCTGATGCCAAAAAATTCACTATATATAAGGCTGGGGCCACACTGGGATTACTGCAATCCCCTCGCATGACACTTGGCTCATGCTGGCAGTACAGCAGAGCCGAGTGTCATGCAAGTGTCCCTGCGACTGAGGTCCAATCGTGCGAGCGGACCTCAGCTGCGGGGGGCAGGCTGGCACTGATGGGGGGCAGGCTGGCACTGAGAGGGGCGGGCCAGCGCTGCGGAGGGGCGGGCCGGCACAGAGGAGGGTAGGGAGGGATTTATCTCCCTCTCTCCTCCGTAGCCGGCTATTGCCATTCTCGCACTGCACTCGTTTTACCCCAGTGTACTGTGAGAGCAGTGCGATTTTTCTCTCGCCCCATAGACTTGAATGGGTGCTAGAGAAAACAGGATCGCATTACAGTCGCAGCATGCTGGGATTGTTTCCTACGTCCGATTAGGTCTGAGAAAATAATCGCTCATGGGTGCTGACATATAGACTAATATTGGTCTGAGTGGAATGCGATTTTTTATCGCACTCCACTCGCACCGTTTTTCATGCAGTGTGTCTTAAGTCTAACTGTACTGTAATCTCTTGTATGTTCTGCAGGATTTGCATTTACCACTATACAATCTCCATATAGCGGTAATATTGGTGTTCACCTTTGTATAGAGATGTATTTCCAGTAGCAGCCTGGTCATCTGCTGAGGTTCCTCTGTACCCCTGATTAGACTGTGCCATGGTAGTTGCTACAACGGTTGCTGGCTTATGGGCCCACACAGATGATTAGCCCCTCCTGACCTGAACCCATAGCTATGCCTCTGCCTGCCTACATGTCTTTAATACACTATCCCTTCTCCAGCAGCTTGTCCTACACTAAATGCAGGTATGAGCAGAATTACTATAAAATAGATTTGATTTTTTACATACAGCAGCAAATGTTCTAAGGCTAGAATCCCTGCCTACATGCCTCTAATACAGTGTCCCTACTACAGAAGCTAACCCTACCCAAAATGCAACTAAGAGCGGAATTCTGAGAGAATAGAAAAGATTTTTTTAATGTTGCAGCAGCATCTGTAAGACTAGAATCCCTGCCTACATGCCTGTAATACACTATCTCTACTCCAGAAGCTAACCCTACACTAATTGCAGACTAAGAGTGGTATTATTAGATAATGGAACCTATTTGAATTAGCCGTGAAAAGGACTGTTGGTTTAATGTTGAATCAGCAGGTACTGTCACGCTATAAAGCACTGTCCCTTTTCCAGCAGAACCTCTCCCTACCCTATTTCTGGGTAAAGTGAGGTAAGCATTGCATCAATGAGTCTTATGTAGACCCAATGAAGCTATGTGCATGGCCAATCACAGGAATACCAGAAGCCATTATGCCTAAAGAGGGTAAAAGAGGGTGGGTTTTTTGTATTTTATTTAAAATACACATTTTTTGTGTTTATTTCTTTTTATTTACAGATTAGTAATGGGGGTCACATACACCCTCCCGATTACTAATATAGGGCTTAGTCACAGCTGTGAGCTGTGATTAACCCCTTATTACCCCGATTGCCACCGTGCCAGAGCAATCGGGATGAGCCAAGTAAAGGTCTACGATTGTTGCATCTAATGGATGCGAAAATCCTGGCCAGATGCAGGCTGCTATTTTTAGGCACGGGACCCCCAATAATCATGGACCTCCATAGCATGAGAATACCAACCCTCAGCTATCGGCTTTATCATGGATGGGTATGAAAATTAGGGGGACTGCTGGTGTTTTTTAAAAGTGTTTCTTTAAATATTTTAAAAAAATAAAGCTGCATGCGATCACTCTTATTTTGATACAGAGCCAAGATAAGCACACAGCTGGGGACTGCAGCCTGTAGCCATGCTTTATCTGTGCTGGGCATCATAATATGGGGAGATCCTATGCCAATTTTTTTAAATGTATTTTTACACTAATATAGGGTTGCATACAGCACCTCTAGTTCAAAGCAGTCAGACATGCTCTCACACAGGATGGGGGTGTACCGCCCTGAGAGGGGCCCGGCCGCTTCCTCCGCTTGCTCGGGCCGAGCCGCTCGAGGTCCAGGCTCGGGTTTGTCGGTGGCACGAGCACCTCCGGACCAGGGGCCACGTCACTCTTGTTAAGGGGAAGTAGGCGGTGGGAGGATGGTGGTCGTGTAACGGGTCGTGACGCCACCCACAGGTCGTGGTGACGGGAGAAGCACCACCGCTGCGGCTGAAGTAATGGCGGGCTCATCCGGGATCGGTGTTGTGGCCGCAGCCGAGATGTTAGCCCCTCGGTGGGTAGGGGCGGTGTGTCCCGGGGCCCGGTGGGGGACCCCTAAGGGTTGGTGGTTGTTGTAGTCGGGGTGCAGGGCGCCGTGCCGCGGTGTAGTGTGTCATGCCCAGATGGCACTGGTGTACTCACGATTAATTCACACTGAGACACTGGTAAACCAAAGTTCGGTAGTGGTCGGTCCCCGCGGCCGGCTACTGATGTCCCCTGTGGGGTTGATGGTGGCCCCTTTTCCCGTGCACCTCTGGATGTTTGTGTTTCGGCCCCCCTGCCTAAGCAGTGGTAGCCCGCTCTCCGGCGTTGAGCTGCCGGAGGAGCCCTTGGTTGCCCGCAGGCGCTGGCCCATCGGGTGTTTGGCCCTTGGCGGTGGCGCTCACTCGGTCTAGGTGGGCTTTTGCCTTCTTTCGGGACTTTGGTTGTGGATGAACCCCTGAGGTCCGGCCAGCAATCAGTCAATTTGCCTATACTCAGTGGCTTCTAAGCTAGGACGGGGTCTGAGTACCCTTCTGTTTGGTGCTCCGGTACACGTTTGCCTCCCCTTTTCGGGACCGGCGGGCTCCAACCCAAGCCCGGTCCGTACGGTTCCGCTGGTTGCTGTACTGGTACTCCTGCAGACAGCCACCACCGCCTACCTGTCTGACGTTTTCCAAGGGCTCCAGGCTCCTACCCAGGTCCCTGACAGTCTCTCTCCTTTTTCACCTCCTGACACTGTCAACTCTAAACTTTTTCTGCTTGAACTTCCTGCCCCAGGACAGTAGTCTCCTCGGTGGGCGTGTCTTTCCCCCTGATTCTGCCCACCTGGTGTGCTCTACTCGCCCTGGGGGAGGCATCAGGTCTCCCTATTGGGTGACATGTGTGTGACCTCACAGGGGGTGTGGGGGGTGTGTATGTGGCTGATGTAATTACCTGTGACCCCTGGTCCAGGGCGTCACAGGGGCTCATCTGAATACACAAGAGAAAAGAAAATGTGCAAAAAGTGGGATCACCAAAAATGACCATGCAATAACATTTTATTATATCCAAAAGACATACAAACACACAGATGTTCATTAAAAACAATTAAAAAGCAAAAAAGCTTATACACATATTTGGTGCCAATGGTATATGTCACCAAAATACACCCCACCCTCTCAGTAAGCCACAAACAAACCCCACATGATGAGTCAGGGCAAATGTAATGGCCAAAAAAACTTTGCTCAGTCAGTAGCAAGCAGTAAACATAACATGCTAAATAAGACAAAAGCAAACAGAAAATAGTACTGCATACAAATACCTCAAAGCCACATAATAATGACCTGCCTTAGAAGCGTATGTCTGAAACAAATTTAAGGCAAAACACATACCCAAAAAGATCTTACAAGGGGTGAATGGCAAAGCAATTGCATGAGAGGAGTGGGGTAGTGACCCCACGCGTATCGCTACAAAGAGTTGTAGCTTCCTCAGGGGAAAGTGAGGCAGACTGTAGTAAGTGTGTCTTAAATAACCATGTTAATCAAAGAAAATTACTTACTAGCATGGACCCGGAGGAGGAGGAAAAAGTCGCCATGCAACCTAAGAACGCCGGTGGGCGCCGCCATTGTATGTCACGTGACCAGACCATGTGATCCCCATGACGTGCAATCATCATAGCCCAGGCGCATGCGCAGTAATACCAGCGCTGCAAACGCACTTAGCAGTCCCATACAAAAATGGAATAAGCGCACAGAAAACACATAAGTTATGCATGCGAAACAGGTGGTACGCCTGCGCTGGATAGATGAGTTTATGTAAATCGCTTATTTAAAAGAAAACCCACATAAGTATGCGCATGCGCAGTATCTATAAGGGATCTCTGAAGGGACATTTCGGCTTCAGAGATAAATACCGCAAAAACAGGATATACATACAGTACAAGGGTAAATCTCAAAGCACCATTGGATAGACATCAGATGTCAATCAATCACATAGGCAACTATGTTGTATGCGTGTAGTAATAATATATCACTTGCGGCCTACACCACGCAAACTGATCGCATGTTAGTGTGCCATAAAGTGTGCTTCTCAATGCGCATGCACCGAGGTACCAGCACTACCCTTATAAAGCAAACCCATATGAAAAATAGGAAAATAGAATGGTCGCAAGGTACATCTCAGCCTATTGGGGCCAATGTCACTAGATAGCAAAAACTCATGCATTCACCATCTGTGCGCACAGAACAAACAGCACGCATTCACCAAAGAGGAATTAACTGTGAGTAATACAGATATAAAAAAAAAAATATTGACCTCACATATACATGCGCATGCGCTGCAACAACACGTACTCATACAAAGGACATTTCCACCCGAAATACGGGCTTGCAAGGGATCCAAACGACCATTGTATGAGTTGGTCGCAAAAGACTGCTTGGAGGACATAATAAGAACCAATGCAGACGCTCAGGCAACCGTCCTATATTCGCGTCACACTAGTCATATGTATCCTGATATCATGAACAAGCAGTCTGTGTGCGCAAAGCAGGTAGTATATATGTGCATAAAGGACCACAAGAAAAACAGATTATTAGTTCCAAATGGCCCCGTGAGAGTATTATTAACCTATTGAGGAACCATGCCCAAGAACATCACAGTACATGAACAGGTCACGGGACAGGACCAAAAAGACATAACAACGTGTAATATAGTCACCTATGCAGCTGTAACATAATTTACGTGGTATTAATATATCAAAAAATGCCAACAGGATGTAATGTCCAAATTTAATAGATGGCAAAGTCCCATTCTGCCGAGTCTTCATAAAGGGGGTCGGCAACTTGAGTATATTCAACACCAGGAGGTAATCGTACTCCACTTCTTGTCCCAGTTCAGGTAAACTCGTAACTCCAAAAACCAAAAAGAGGAAGACGCAAGGAGGCAGACTTCGATCCACACGTCAGAAAAACAGGCATCCAAAAAGATGTTCTTCTCAAACTGAAGTCGACAGGCCCCGCTCAGGGCAGATGGAACCAGGCCCACATGATCAGAACCCTAGAATGTTATAAAGGTATATACGTAAACAAGATCAAACCCACACCAAAAGAAAAAGGGGGGGGAGGACCAAAGTCCAGAGAGGCGTATGTGATGGAGGGAAGAGAGGGGGGGGGGGGACGGGAGAGAACGAGGTCGGAAGCACCAAACGGGCTGATGTGCATGAGATCAAACTATCTCAAACCCCCATGTAAACGTTATGCCACATCAAATTGGGTTAGTCCAATATTGTTGGTGCAGACCGAACACTTACTTCTTATAGAAGCCGGTGAACAAAAGTTCCTCGTTCAATCCCTGGGGGAAGAGACTCTGTAGTTGGTATATCCATCTCGCTTCCCTTCTCAGTAATTCATCAGATACCTTACCCCCCCTTATGTTCATTGGAACATGTTCCAGCACAAAAATCCGGACAGGGGCTCATCTGATTGCAACCAATCAGAGATGTGGGGACTGCCTGTGGGCGGGGAAAGCAGTGTATATGCATGAAAGATAATGAGCGACCCGGAAGTAGCATTACAGCCGTGCTGGAGACTGGTAAGTATAACGCGCCTGCTCTAATCCCCCTATCCCTTCTATCACCATTTTAAGGAGCTAGGTTCTGGTCCCAATAGACTTAAATGGGGACCAGCATCCGGCCAGATATCCGGGATCAATTTTGGGCCAGAACTGTTTTTTTCTTTTAAACCTGGGTATCTGCAAGTCTGCCCATTACTAGCAGTGAGTCATCTACAATATCCAATGTTTCTAACCTGGACAGAAGATGCTATAATATATAGTCCACGTGAGACTGCTAGCAGTATAGAAAGTGACCGCTAGTAATTATTGCTCCACCAAAGTTTCTGTTCTCACTGGACAGACATCTTCAGCAAATATGTTTTTTTTTTTCATATTTTACTTAAAGGGTATTCCTGTTTGATGAGAGTGAATATATCATGAAATCCCTAATCCAGACATACTGTATCCTCAGCCCCCGCAGAAGACTTTCTTTCTATTCATTCTGCTTAGTATTCTGCACCTCATGTACTTATTTATTACTTGGCAAACCCAGTGTGTGGGAAACACACGGGTGCAGCATTGTAATGATCGGAGCCGGGGAGTTACACAAGATTATCCCATGTCTTGTAACCATTTCTGTATTCTTTGTGGTTTTGCAAATATCCAATCTGTATTGAATTAATAAAAATTGAAATTTTGTTTTTTTTTCTTCTAAGTGATCATCGCAGGAAATGAATTAAGAATAATATGAGCATATTTATGCAATGGCCGTATTCTGCTGTTTTCTCACAAAAGAGGAAAGGATCAGCTCTAGAACACAGGAGCCCTGAGGACTGGCTGTGAGACATCTGCCCACGTATTTCTGCCTAAGGTGTGCGGAAAGAAACACACATTAATCCTTTACAGGGATGTACTTATCAGAGGAGAAATGGCATTTATATTATTTTATATGGAATAGTGAGACGTCTCACTGACCCTAATGATGGATACTTCCTATGCACCAACCTAGTTCCCGTTCTTAGGTTCACTTGTATCTGTAACCTTAAAAAGGCTATCCCAACATTAAATATCATTACCTATCCAAAAATATGTCAAAATTCCTAGATTCCAAGATCCAAAAACAATACATTTTCATTTTGACACACTGTGGTATACAGAATATGACAATCAGGATTAGGTCAAGGAGGGGCTTCGTTACAGATTTTGCAATGGACCAAAGACCTAAAGGGAATCTATCAATATGTTTTGCTATTTAATCTGAGGGCAGCATATTATAGGATAATGTGACGCCCTGGACAAGCCAGGGGTCACAGGTAATTACATCACCACACCCTACACCCTGGTTAGGTACACCAAAGCTAGACCAGAAACCCTTGTTGCCTTCCTCCAGGGGCTGATGTTCACACCAGGGGGTGGGCCAGGCGGTTGGTCCCGCCCACCGAGGAGTACACAGTCCTGGAGGCAGGAAAAGCGGAGAGATCAGTTTGAGGAGAAGAGGAGAGTGGAGCTAGAAAAGTGAAGTGGTAGGAGAGCAACTATCTGACAGCGTCCGGGTGTGTGCCCCGGACAGAGACAGCAAGGTTAGCAGACGGCGGTGACCATCTGCAGGAGTGGCCTATCGGAGTTGCCGTAAGGACCGTGGACGGGCGGTGGCCCGGCGGTAGCGGACCGGTACACAAGGAGAAGCCAGCACCATTGGCAGGGGCCTTTCGGACCCCGGCAAGGCTTGGAGTCGCCGTAATTTGCAAAATCCGTCAGTGAAGGGGACCTCCGGGTTTCCAAACAACTAAGTCCCGATTGAAGGCAAAAGTCCAACCGGATGAGAGAGACACCACCACCGCCAAGGCACCAGTTTCTCAGAGCCAGCGCCTGCGGGCAAAGAGGGGCTCCTCCGGCCCATATCCAAGCCGGGGAGCGGGTTACCTGTGGGAACCCATTGGAACCAACAGAAGTACTAGGTGCAGGGAAAGATACAGTCACCGTTAACTACCGGGGAAAAGCAACAGCAGCCATCCGTGGGAACCGTCTTTCCAGCCGTGTGTTTCACCGTGAACTGTGTCAACGTCTCAGGCTGAGTGAGTACCACAGTGCCGTACGGCACAGCGCTGCCCCCGCCTCCCTGCACCTCACCGGGCCCCATAACCCGCCTGCCATCTCGTCCTACCCCATCACCGGGCCCCGGGACCACCAAACCCCCTACCCACGGAGGGGAGGACTAACAACTTAGCTGCTCCAGTCACCGCTCCCGGGATCCCCGTTCAGAGCAGCGGTGGTGTCACTAAAATCACCACAACCGTGGGTGGCGTCACGGACAATAACCAAATACCCACCACCAAAACAACCCCCCCCCCCCTTTTCACTCACGGGCGAGGAGCGCCGCTCGAGACCCCGGGATCCGGCCCACCGCTCAAGCCACCACAGAGTAGCAGCAGCCGGACCCGAGCAGTGGATGAGCGTAGCGTTGCCATCCTCCTCCCCGCCCGCGACAATAAGAGTACCTGATTCAAGGGATGTGACACTTATTAGGCTGTGTGCTGTAGTGTCAATACAATCTCTATTTTATCAGTAGAAGATTATCATGTAGCGCATTTCTACTAATCTGTGTAACCCTGCCCCGACCGCTGATTGGCAGCTTGTTGACCATTTACATTATACACAGGAAGCTGACAGTCAGGGATGCGCCCACATCCCTGACTGTCAGCTTCCTGTGTATACAGGGTTTCCCTATATACACATATGTGTTCCCCTTCCTGTGTATACACAGGGTTATACACAGCTCCGAATTCTTAGCTCTCCTACATCTACATCACAAAACACCAGAATTCTGTCAAAACTGCACCAGGCAGTCCATTAAGTGATCCATCACTGGAATCAGGCTCTCTTCTCTACATTATACTGCTACCAGATTCAATTGTAACAACCTGTCTGTAAATACATCTTATGTTTGTATTTTTCTATGATTATCAGAAGGAAAATTTAGAATTAAATCTACAGTTCTCTATTCATTAAAGGGGTTGGCCACAACTTCTCTATTAATGGCCTATGCTTTTATTTATTAATGTCGTCCAGGCCCTTTTCTATAATAATGTCCCCATCTTGGCCCTTTAATTTAATAATGTCCACTATCCTTGCCCCTTTATTTAAAAACAAGCTCCCTCATGGCTCCTTTATTTCATAATGTCCCCCATTCTTAACCCTTTATACAAATATGTCCTCCCTCTTGGCTCCTTTATTTAATAATGTACCCCATCCTTGCCAGTTTATTTAAAAACAAGCTCCCTCATGGCTCCTTTATTTAATAATGTCCCCCATTCTTAACCCTTTATACAAATATGTCCTCCCTCTTGGCCCCTTTATTTAATAATGTACCCCATCCTGGCCCCTTTAATTAAAAATGAAACAACAAGCAAGATGTCCAGCAAATGAAGCAAAAAAGCCATCTGAGATAGCATTAAAATCTCACATTTATTATAGAAAAAAGTAGTAAAATTGTGCATCAGACAGTACAACCAGTATATCCAGAAAAATTCCAGCAATCCAGTCCAAAAGAGTTTTCTTAAAAATATACAAATTTTTTATTTTTCAATTCATGTTAAAAAAAAGTCCATTACAGGGTCGACAATAGCCCACAAGAGGACGCGTTTCGAACGTGTTGTTCTTAATCTGTTTCTAACCCATCTGAAAGCAAGGACTAAAGGGGGCTTTACACGCTACGATATCGTTAATGTTTGGTCGCCGGGGTCAAGTTGTTAGTCACGCACA
Organism: Anomaloglossus baeobatrachus; assembly: GCF_048569485.1. Lineage (NCBI taxonomy): Eukaryota > Metazoa > Chordata > Amphibia > Anura > Aromobatidae > Anomaloglossus > Anomaloglossus baeobatrachus. The sequence goes on along the minus strand of NC_134355.1, from coordinate 89,430,900 downwards.
TTTGGCGTCATTAACGATATCGCAGCGTGTAATACTTACCAGCGACCTTAGGCGACCTCAAAAATGGTGAAAAATCGTTCACCATGGAGAGGTCGTCCCAAAGTCAAAAATCGGTAAGGGTTGTTTAGCGTTGTGGTTCATCGCTCATGCGGCAGCACACATCGCTATGTGTGACACCGCATGAGCGAGGAACGTCTCCTTACCTGCCGCCGGCCGCAATGAGGAAGGAAGGAGGTGGGCGGGATGTTACGTCCTGCTCACCTCCGCTTTGATTGGCCGGACGCTTAGTGACGCTTCGGTGACGTCGCTGTGATGCCGAACGTCCCTCCACCTTGAAGGAGGGATTGTTCGGCAGTCACAGCGACGCCGCCGACCAGGTAAGTATGTGTGACGCTGCGTAGCGATAATGTTCGCTACGGCAGCGATCACAAACAATCGCATGCGCGACGGGGGCGGGTACTTACACGGTCGCTATCGCTAGAAATTACTAGCGATATCGCTACCGTGTAAAGCCCCCTTAAGACCCGGACATGAAATCACCAAACAAAGGGAGTGCAGCAAGAATTTCCATCTCAATGGGCAATTCCAACATACATAACAAACAGAAAAACACAACGAAAACATCAATTCAGTGTTGAATACATCAAATATTAAACATTAATAAGCATATAAAACATCATTTCTCATGTTCAGGCCAGAAGGAAACCTCATTCCCATTAAAAAAAATCCACTTTATCTCTCTCTGAAGTAAAATCTCCTTCAGATTTCCTCCCCTTTTGGGTAATTTAACTTTTTCTATAGCATTGACTCGCATGCTTTTTAAATCTCCCGCATGTGTTTTTAGGAAATGTTGGGAGGCTCACGATAAACTTCTAGTAGTGGTGTTGTTTACATCATATGCATGTTCTGATATTCTCCTCCTCAAAGGGCGAGATGTGCTACCAATGCATTGCAACCTGCGGGTTATGCCTAAAATTAAATAAACTACATGGTCCGTGCCGCAATTAATCATGGGATTTATTTCAAAGTTTTTATTATTGGCATAAGATGAAAATTTTTTTGTGTTTAGCATGAAACCACATAAACCACAAGACCTATGTCCACATTTGTATGACCCTCTTGTTGGTAACCAGTTGCCAGAAATATTTTCAGCCCTATCATAACCTAATTTATTGGTATGGTCGCTTGGTGATAATATAGCACTCAGAGTGGTATTTCTTTTGGACACAAATTTCACTCCATTATTCAAAATTTGATATAAAGTGTCATCAGTTGATAATATAGGGAGATATTTTTTAATGATATGTATTACATCATGATAATTTTTGCTAAATTTGGTAGAAAAAAATTACTGGCAAATGGTCAGTGGATTTTGCTCTCATGTTTTTCATTTCCAAATATTGGGTTCTATTTTTGAGGTTGTTTTTTTTCTCTTTGCTCTCTCAAGATTGTCTTTCTGGTAACCTGTGGCCTTAAATCTCTCATCAATTATGTCACACTCTGCACTAAAGGTCTCCTGGTTAGAACAACATCTCTTGGCCCGTATATATTCACCTGTCGGGATGTTCTCAATTACGTGCCTTGGGTGACAGCTCCCAGCGTGGAGCAATGAATTCCCTGCTGAGGGATTGCGGTATAATCTGCAATCTATCATGTTGGTGTTAGGATTACCACAAAATTCCTATCCAAATAATTAATTTCCTGTGGGTCATGTTGGTACGTGAAAGATAAATTATGTGCATTGCTGCTGATGTAAGAAACAAATTCTTTCACCTTTGATGTTGTACTTCGCCACACAATTAAGATATCGTCTATATACCTTAGGTATGTAGCGATATCAGTTGAAAAAGGATTTGAGTGGTTTAAAGTAAATTGCTCCTCCCACCAAAACATGAAGATCCCGGCTAATAAAGGGGAAAACCACGAGTCCATTGAACAGCCCTGCAGTTGAATATACCGGTTGCCAAGAAACATGAAATAATTACTTTTCAGCAAGAAAGTTGTCGCATCCAATATGAATTCCTGTAATTGAGATGTATAACCAGAATACCTTGCCAATTGATCCTTTAAGGCCAGGACAGCTAGATAATGGGGAATTGATGTGTATAACGTTTGCACGTCACATGTTAGCCAGCTATAATTGTTCTGCCATTCAACATGAGAAATCAGTATGTATGAAACCTACGCGTTTCAGGTGGACTTGGCCTTAATCATGATAAGTATACAATGATTAACGCCGAGCTGCTGGCTAACTGGGGGGAGGCGACTTAGGATGTATATATACATAAAATTACAAAAAGGAAAAATGGCCTCTGCAAAAATTTGGATACCCTTGGAGATTTTTCTACTCAGATAACTTTGACCAAAGTTTCAGTTCTTAATTAGCCTTTTAGGGTTATGGCTTATTCAGCACTCTGAAAATGAAAATAGTGGAGGTCCACAAAGCAGACGAAAGCTATGAGATAGCAAAGCGTTTTCAAGTTGCCCTTTCCTCAGTTCAAAATGTAATTAAAAAATGGTAGTTAAGAGGAACAGTGAAGGTCAAGATAAGGTCTGGAAAACCAAGTAAAATTTCTGTGAGAGCTGATCGCTACAGAGGAAAATCAGAACCCCTGCTTAAAGACCTTCAGGCAGATTTAGCAGACTCTGAAGTTGTGGTACATTGCTCTACTGTTCAGAGACACCTGCAGAAATATGGCCTTCATGGAAGAGTCATCAGAAGAAAACCTCTACTGCGTCTTCACCATAAAATACAGCAGCAGATGTATGCAAAAGAACATCTAAGCCAGCCTGATGCATTATGGAAACAAGTCCTGTGGACTAATGAGGTTAAAATAAAGCTCTTTGGCCACAATGTTCCAAGGTATGTGTGGAGAAAATGTGCACAGAATTTCAAGAAAAGAACATATTGCCAACCATTAAGCATGATGGTAGATCAATCGTGCTTTGGGGCTGTGTTGCAGCCAATGGTACAGGGAAGATTTCACGGGTAGAAGAAAGAATGGATTCAATTAAATTTCTACCAATTCTTGATGCAAATATAATACCATCTGTAAAAAAGCTGAAGTTGAAAAAAGGATGGCTTCTACAAATGGATAATGATCCTAAACACACGTCAAAATGCACAATATACAAAATCTGAAGGTTTTACGATGGCGCTCACAGTCCCCTGATCTGAACATCATTGACAATCTGTGGCTAGCCCTCAAAAGAGCAATGGATGAAAATCCCTCAAACAAAAATTGAAAGCCACTTGTCTGGCTACAAATGTGTTTGCAAGCTGTGATACTTACCAAAGAGGGTGCTACTAGGTACTAACCATGGAGGTTGCCCAAACTTTTGCATCCATCCATTTTGCTTTTTAGTTAATTTAAACATGTAAACTATGAAAATATATATATTTGTTGCCTAAATACAAAAAAAGTGTCATCTTTAACTTTATGCCTTTTTGACATCAGTTCATCTTTAACTTGCTTAACTGTTCACAATAACAGTAATTTTGACCAGGGGTGCCCGAACGTTTCCATGCCACTGTATTTAATAATGTCCCCCATCCTGCCATCTTTATTTAGCAATGCTTCTCACTGTGGTTACTATCCTCTAATAATAATAATCTTTAGTTCTATAGTGCCAACATATTCCGCAGCGCTGTACAATGCAGAGGTTCATATACTAATAAACATAAGTAACAGTTATAGAATATATAATTATTAAAGAAAAAATAAAGACAACCCTGCTCGTAAGAGCTTACAATCTACAATGGAGTGAGCTGGGGGTTCCACAAGGCTCAAATGCTTATTTACAACGACGTCATCTCCAAAACATGGGGGATAGATAAAGGCTGCATGAGCCAGTCACCAGCCAATCTTTGTAATGCTTTGGACGCAGTGGCGTTTGAGGGAGAATGAATAATATCATCCATCCTGGGCTGCTTTCTGCAATAATCTTCTCCATCCTGGTCCGTTTCTGTAGTAAGGTTTTCAATCTTAGGCCTTTTTTTGTAATATTATTCTCCATCCTGGCTCCTATCTTGAGATTATATCCTCCACCCTGGTCCCCTTTGTGAAATAATATGCCATCCGAGGCCCCTTCCTGTAATAATATCCTCCATTCTGGTCCCCTTCCTGTAAAAATGTCCTAAATCTTGGGCTTTTTTATAATGTCCTCTATCCTGGCCCTTTCCTGTAATAATGTTCTCAATCCTTGCCCTTTTCTGTTAAACGTTCCCCCATCCTGGCCCTTTTATTTAATAATGTCCTCCATCCTAGTCCCTTTATTTAATAATGTCCACCATCCTGGCTCCTTTATATAATAATGTCCCTGATCCTGCTGGCTCAGTGGTTAGTACTGCAGTCTTGCAGTGCTGGGGTCCTGGGTTCAAATCCCACCAAGGACAATGTCTGCAAGGACTTTGTATGTTCTCCTTGTGTTTGTGTGGGTTTCCTTCAGACTCTCTGGTTTCCTTCTACGCTCCAAAGACATACTGATAGGGAATTTACAGTCAGGGCCAGAAATATTTGGACAGTGACACAAGTTTTGTTATTTTAGCTGTTTACGAAAACATGTTCAGAAATACAATTATATATATAATATGGGCTGAAAGTGCACACTCCCAGCTGCAATATGAGAGTTTTCACATCCAAATCGGAGAAAGGGTTTAGGAATCATAGCTCTGTAATGCATAGCCTCCTCTTTTTCAAGGGACCAAAAGTAATTGGACAAGGGACTCTAAGGGCTGCAATTAACTCTGAAGGCGTCTCCCTCGTTAACCTGTAATCAATGAAGTAGTTAAAAGGTCTGGGGTTGATTACAGGTGTGTGGTTTTGCATTTGGAAGCTGTTGCTGTGACCAGACAACATGCGGTCTAAGGAACTCTCAATTGAGGTGAAGCAGAACATCCTGAGGCTGAAAAAAAAGAAAAAAATCCATCAGAGAGATAGCTGACATGCTTGGAGTAGCAAAATCAACTGTCGGGTACATTCTGAGAAAAAAGGAATTGACTGGTGAGCTTGGGAACTCAAAAAGGCCTGGGCGTCCACGGATGACAACAGTGGTGGATGATCGCCGCATACTTTCTTTGGTGAAGAAGAACCCGTTCACAACATCAACTGAAGTCCAGAACACTCTCAGTGAAGTAGGTGTATCTGTCTCTAAGTCAACAGTAAAGAGAAGACTCCATGAAAGTAAATACAAAGGGTTCACATCTAAATGCAAACCATTCATCAATTCCAAAAATAGACAAGCCAGAGTTAAATTTGCTGAAAAACACCTCATGAAGCCAGCTCAGTTCTGGAAAAGTATTCTATGGACAGATGAGACAAAGATCAACCTGTACCAGAATGATGGGAAGAAAAAAAGTTTGGAGAAGAAAGGGAACGGCACATGATCCAAGGCACACCACATCCTCTGTAAAACATGGTGGAGGCAACGTGATGGCATGGGCATGCATGGCTTTCAATGGCACTGGGTCACTTGTGTTTATTGATGACATAACAGCAGACAAGAGTAGCCGGATGAATTCTGTAGTGTACCGGGATATACTTTCAGCCCAGATTCAGCCAAATGCCGCAAAGTTGATCGGACGGCGCTTCATAGTACAGATGGACAATGACCCCAAGCATACAGCCAAAGCTACCCAGGAGTTCATGAGTGCAAAAAAGTGGAACATTCTGCAATGGCCAAGTCAATCACCAGATCTTAACCCAATTGAGCATGCTTTTCACTTGCTCAAATCCAGACTTAAGACGGAAAGACCCACAAACAAGCAAGACCTGAAGGCTGCGGCTGTAAAGGCCTGGCAAAGCATTAAGAAGGAGGAAACCCAGCGTTTGGTGATGTCCATGGGTTCCAGACTTAAGGCAGTGATTGCCTCCAAAGGATTCGCAACAAAATATTGAAAATAAAAATATTTTGTTTGGGTTTGGTTTATTTGTCCAATTACTTTTGACCTCCTAAAATGTGGAGTGTTTGTAAAGAAATGTGTACAATTCCTACAATTTCTATCAGATATTTTTGTTCAAACCTTCAAATTAAATGTTACAATCTGCACTTGAATTCTGTTGTAGAGGTTTCATTTCAAATCCAATGTGGTGGCATGCAGAGCCCAACTCGCGAAAATTGTGTCACTGTCCAAATATTTCTGGACCTAACTGTAGATTGTGAGCCCCAATGGGGACAGTGTTACTGATGCATGTAAAGAGCTATGGAATTAATGGTGCTATATATTTATAAATGTTATTATCCTGGCTGTTTTATTTAATAATGTCTCCCATCCTGGCCCCTTTCTTTAATAATGTCCCACATCATGGCCCCTTCCTAATGTCCACCATTCTGGCCCTTACCTGTGTAATAATGTCCCTCATCTTGAAGCTAGTCTACAACACAGGAAAAAAATAAAAACGTTTCTTCTTATGTGTCTGCATTCCCACAACCTGCAACGTCCTCTCACTAACCCATATTCATCGCACATGATGGGCAATGCTTGGCAGTGACATAATGTGCCACCAGCGATGGGCATAACTATGTCAACTGCAGCTGCCACCATGATACATTTCAACTGAATAAGCGTCCGAGGATGTACATTCAGCTGAATCCAACTCTGTTACTAGCGGGCCCTTTCTACATCTGTGATCGGTTACCCAGGGGCCCACCAAGAATCTAGGGCTCACACCGTTACCTGGCAGGAACACCTCTTTAGGGCTGCAGATACAATTGAATCAAATAATGAGGAGCAGGTTTGCGCCTAGGAATTCTTAAAGAGTACAGACCCTACGGATCACCCAACCTCTTGTGTGTTTTCCATTATTTAATCAATATATCCTGAAAAGGTTTAGATTTTGGCTCAGACTTAGCAGTTTAGTTGAAACAAAAAAAATGGTATCTGATGAGTTGTATTCTATTAGCAGAATACTCCTTACTACATGATCAGGGTCAGTGAGACGTCTCACTATTCAATATAAAATCATATAAATAGAATCTCTCCTCTGATAAGTACATCCTTGTAAGGGATTAACTTGTTTTTTTTCTGCACACCATAGGCAGAGATGTACGGGCAGATGTCTCACAGTCAATCCTCAGGGGCCCTGTGCTCTAAAGCTGATCCTTTCCTTTGCTGTTAGAAAACAAAAGAATACAGATATTAAATAAATGTAACACTTAAAGGGGACCTGTCACCAGATCAAAAGTGTCTTTTTTTTGCTCTTAATTCATTGCCACTGCTTCTCTGAATATTCCATTTTTTATTTTTTTAATTCTACCATACGGTTGCAGAGATGTGGACATTTTGACTTAAGGCTAATTTTAATGTTCTTTACAAGGGGACGTGGCTTGCATGATAATAATGCAAAGCAGCCTAATGACACGCCCCCAGAGAATTTTGTGAGCCCCACCCCCTTGATAAAGATCCCATAAAAACACCCATATCTCAAGAATCGTATGGTGGATTTAAAAGAAAAGAAATAAAGTGCAGCCCCCAGTGCTTTTTTTCAGCACAAAAAAGTTTGTCTTGGCAAGAAAAAAAAATGCTTTTTTGGGTTTTTTTCATGCTTTTTTCCTTCTTTCCACTCTTTTTTTCATACTTCTTTCCAAGCTGCTTCTTATCTATTGAGATAGGGAAAAATCAGGCAAAAAAGCAGAAATAATTGACATGCTGCTTCTTTTTTCAGCAACCAATAAAGCAAGGAAAAAAAAGAACCAAAGTGGGCACAACAAATCACGATTCTCATACACTTTGCTGGGATGCATTTTCCTTGCTTTTTATTGATTAAAAAAAGCATGAAAGAAAAGCCCTATGGGCACAAGGCCTTATACTTTGGTAATGTAGCAGGAATAAAATAAAAGCAAAAACTGTCCACTTCTGACCTGGTGTCAAGTCATCTTCAATGTGTATGGTGGAATGGCACCATTAAAAATGCTTGGTATGTGTATGTATGTGTGTGTGTGTGTGTGTACTGTACATATACTGGTGTAATACAGTGTGCGTGTATAATTTGTTCATAAAGTACAAATATATAAAAACAATATACTCTGGGGGGTTCCACTCGCTTGCAGCGGTATGAGGTAGCTTCAGCAACACATGTACCCAGTCTCTTTATAAAAAAAATTTCCAGCCGTTTATTAAAAACTTGTCATAAACGGCAAACATTAAACATAACAGGCTTCTCCTGGCTTAAGGCAAAAACGTAGCACAATCACATACCGTGGGCTTCTAGTCCAATACAGTCTCTATTGGAAGTGTGGCGCCTGTACACACTGGCTCCTGCCAGCCAGCGAACAACACATGCTGTGGTTCCTTCCAAGAACCCAGAGACACTCTGCAGACTCCTGTCTGTCTCTCCACTCCAGGAGAGCTTTGGTCCAGTAGCCACAGCACTAACCAGCCTGGCTGCACACTACTTCCAGTCTAAACCCAGACTGAAATCCAGAGCCCCTGCTCTGCTCTCACACTCCGCAGAACACACACTGAGTCTCCTAAATCAGACTGGACACCCCCACAGGTGGAGGTCTGTGATTATCCAGACCTGCCCAGCACACAGGCATTATTAAAGGGAACCTGACCCTTAAATGCATAAACAAGCCTTTGTGGAACTACAATTCCCATAGCAACCTCTTCAGTTTAATATCACAGCGACCTTCTCCACTGCGACATTTATCGACCATTTACCATATTGGTGGTCGCTACCTCACATATCCCCCCCCTCTGTTCAAACTTGTAGGGTTGAACACTCGATACCCTACAGGGGCCTCGAGACGGGGCATCAGGGTCACCTTGCCCTACCAGTTGAGAGGGCCCACTTTGACAACCTTGAGCTCCAGTTCTCAACATACCGTCTGTCACCAAACCCTTCACAGGAAACCCACTTCTCAGACACGGTCCCTGGTCAGACCTATCTCTCCATGACTGTCTCAAACGGTCAGTGTGGTAGTGAGACACTCTCTTAGCATTAGTAGTAGAATTAGTAGTCGTAACTACTGTGCGGCTCGACCCTGCGCTATTCAGTCCACTAGAGGGGCTACTGTTTGGGTACATCAGCCCTGAGGTTCTGCCATAACTAGACCCTATGCATTCTCTGTGTCCAGATCGATATTGGGCTCTTCTTCTAGGACATCTTCGTCCATTGCTCTGATTGTTCACTTTCTCAATGCCATCTTTGGCTAGAGACATGTCCCAAGCGCCATTCTTTCCTTCGGACATTGTCTTAGAGGGCTTAGAGTCTTCAGAGTCTGTGCTACAGCCCAATGTATAATTAGGTTCTCTATAACCTTGGCTCCTTTTACTACAGGACCTGCTTCCTTTGCCATCTGAAGCATCACAGTCACCAGGTGGACCGCACTTCTTTGGGCCCTGGCCCGAAAGCGGTCGCAACCTCACACTAACTTGACAAAGTTTCTCTGCAATCTTCTGTCTTTCAAGATTCAATTGCTTTAGTTCTTCCAGGTATCCCAGTCTGTATTCTAGGAGAACTCGTATATTTTCAACACACTCCTTTGTTCCCACAATGACACAGGGAACCATACTGACTTCGCAGAGTATCCTGGCTTCATTATGAATATTAATTCTTACTCTCGTCACACCGGACGTATCAACCATCTCCTGCAGGACTCTTCCATTTCTTCCAATCAGCTTATTGACCAGTTTTCTGGGCACTTGTGTGACCTCCTCCACAAACTCCAACAACCTTCGAGCCGTCTTGACTGCTTCTGCAGTTTTCCCATAGATTCGGAATGTTCCACTATTTTCTTCCACTTCAATAGCTGTAATACCAGGAACCTTCCTGGCTTGCTGAATGTTACTTCTCAGCGCTCTTATTGCAAGCCCAATTAATGGTTTCTTCATAACCACCACTTCCTGAAATGCTGCGGTGAGCTGCTTCATATGCTCCAATTGTTTGGTGTCTTCTGCCATCCTTCTAGAGATGAGCCACTTCGTGCGAAGACACTGTAGGTGCATGTCACTCAGAACAGCCACCCGCTTCTTTGTGACATCACTTACAGAGCACACCACCAACCGACCAGACTCTGGGGCAAAGTACACTTTACAGGCTCCTACTGCCTTCTGAAATTTCTCATGCACCTTCTCACTGGCACAGGCTTCTCTTAAGTCTTTTGGCACATCTATCAGATAAATGAAGACTGGTCTGCTTCCTTTACTTTCAAGGACACTAGACTGTTCCTGAGGTCTCTTGCCTCCTTCTATATTCTTCACCAAAGGCTTCACCTTTTGAGTTACACCCTCCTCGGGCTCAGCCCCAGCCTCAGAGCCTTTGGGTTTCAGGCTCTTAGCTGAGTCAATCTTCTTGTCTGCGGTCTTGGTCTTACCCACCGAGTCAGTCAGGCTCTCAGCTTCTGATGAGACCTCACGTCCAGACCTCACCTCTTCTTCAGAGGCTCTTTCCACTTTTACAGCACCAGCTGTGTCTTGGGACTTCACTGCATTCCCTCCAACTTCCTCTTGGGTCTCTGCAGTGTCACCCTCTGCCCTCGCTTGGGAGTTCACAACATCGCCTTCTACCAGGGTGTCACACCCTTCACCACAGTACTCTCTTCCTCTTAGAGCTTTGGGGCTGTATTCACTGTTATCCACCCTAGCACTAGATAGTTCACCGGTCTGCTCACTATGACCTTTGTGGATTTTTCTTCCACCAACACTCTCTAGGAGGTCATCTCTTACAGTACTTTCCAGGATTTGATATCTTATAGTGCTTACACTCAACAGACCATCAGCATCACACTGGGAAGTCATAGGGGACACCACCAGTACTTCCTTGGTCGGCTCCTTTTCTGCGTTTTCACCCTGCTGATTTCTGTTGTTACAATGTGTCAGTTCCAGCTCAGACTCATCTTTCTTTGGCATGATTTTGCTGTCCGACTCTACATTAGCGGTTGCTATTGGCAACGTGCCTTTCTCAACCTTCTGTGGACACTCAGATTCTGGAAGGGAATCCACACTTTGGGCAGAAATACACGACACTGTCTTTATCTGGACCATATTGTCAGAGGTTGTAGCTTGCTCCGCCCCTCTGCGCCTCTTGCGCCTTCGGCGACGGGAGGAGGATTTCCCCTCTTTGCTCATCAGTATGTCACTGTACTCATTTGTCACTTTAGTAAAGTCAGTGTCTTTACTGGAGTCACCGTCAGTCCCCCTGGTGTCCTGGACTAACAAGCCCCCACTTAACCAAGTGTTGAACCCCCTGTCTGGAGCTCTCCCGTTTTTAACGGTCACACTATCCTTTGTTACTGTAAACGTCATATCCCTAAGGGGGGCACGTCCATCTCTTTCTCAGTACTGTCACCTCTAGTAGGCATGGTCTTCCACTTATTACATAATATCATACTACTAGGAACACTTTCAGCCTCCCGCTGTGATAGGGCTTCCTTTGAGCCTTTCCGGCTTTTACACAAGCAGCTGGCCATTTCCGCCATCGACTACAAGTCGTCAAAAAAATTAAAGTCCCGGCCTATTATAATGGGATGCGGTAAGTCAGGCATTACCCCAACATTAACGGGTCCTAACACCCCATCCGTCTCAACAACCACTCGGGACCGTGGATACACTCCAATGTTCCCATGTCTGCATCTGGCTTCCATCCTTCCAAGAATCGGGTAGTTATCGAGTGTGGCCCTCACCAGGGACATCAAGCTCACCGAGTCTACCAGCCCAGTCACACATTTGCCATCAACTTCCACAGAACACAGACGTGACTTCTCGTCAGCCGGGCAGTCTGTACCGCAGACCGGACACGCATAGCATGAACACCATTGTCCTTGGCTACTGTCCATTGGAGCCACTACACCTTCAGATTTGGGATGCTCCGCCCCTTTTTGTGTAACCACCCCTTTCTGGGACTCCACCCCCTTTTGGGGTTTCTGTGGCTTCCTTGCAGTGTCTTTAGACCCCAGTTCACACAGTTCCCCTTTATCTCGCTGGGCACCCTGTGTTCGTACTGGCCCCAGAAGGGAGTTCATCAACTGGTCCACTGCTGCCACATTGGTGCGCACTGACGGCTCCTGCTGTCCACGCACAAGGAATTGGTACAGCTCCTCCATAGCATCCATTTGTGCACCCTCCATGCTGAAACAAGAAAACAAACAGGAGGGGCGCTCAAATGGGTAATACCCGGTGGTCTAAAGAGGGGGAAGGGGGTTAGAGAACCACTAACCTTTCCAGGTTGTACCGCCCGTACAACTAGGATCTCCAGCCTGTGGTGTATCACTGCTCACCAAACAGGGCCCCGCAATTCCGGGTTGGCCTGGAACCTCCAGTCACTGGTCTCTCGCCACTGCAGAACAGAACCCTGCAGACCCACTGATTCACCGCCAGCAGCTGGAGCACGCTGTCCCTGTTCGTGGACCCGCCGATCCACCGCCAGCTGCTTGAGTGGGCCGACACGATTTTCGTGGACCCGCCGATCCACAGCAATACATCCTAGGCAGTTGCCCTTAGCAACCAGCCTGTGTTGCCCCTAGCAACCAGACCGCATGCCCGCATTCGAGACACCATATGTAAGGTTGCACCCCGCAACCTGGGGGGTTCCACTCGCTTGCAGCGGTATGAGGTAGCTTCAGCAACACATGTACCCAGTCTCTTTATAAAAATTTCCAGCCGTTTATTAAAAACTTGTCATAAACGGCAAACATTAAACATAACAGGCCTCTCCTGCCTTAAGGCAAAAACATAGCACAATCACATACCGTGGTCTTCCAGTCCAATACAGTCTCTATTGGAAGTGTGGCGCCTGTACACACTGGCTCCTGCCAGCCAGCGAACAACACTTGCTGTGGTTCCTTCCAAGAACCCAGAGACACTCTGCAGACTCCTGTCTGTCTCTCCACTCCAGGAGAGCTTTGGTCCAGTAGCCACAGCACTAACCAGCCTGGCTGCACACTACTTCCAGTCTAAACCCAGACTGAAATCCAGAGCCCCTGCTCTGCTCTCACACTCCGCAGAACACACACTGAGTCTCCTAAATCAGACTGGACACCCCCACAGGTGGAGGTCTGTGATTATCCAGACCTGCCCAGCACACAGGCATTATTAAAGGGAACCTGACCCTTAAATGCAGAAACAAGCCTTTGTGGAACTACAAGTCCCATAGCAACCTCTTCAGTTTAATATCGCAGCAACCTTCTCCACTGCGACATATAGCGACCATTTGCCACGTTGGTGGTCGCTACCTCACAATATATATATATATATATATATATATATATATATATATATATATATATATACAGTATATCAGGAAGGAAAGAACGAGAGTTTTTATAGTGCAAAAAAATACCAAATTTTTATTCAATACATAGCAAGGGTGAACATCCACAAGTCATAAAAACACATAAAAGAAGTGAATGACGGACATCCCCCATTATATAAAAGGTAACATAGGCTATGGCATGTTGACTCCAGACATTTTAGTAAAAACTTTGTTGGTAACAAAGGGACATCCTGGTACTGTATATCAGATAGGCTGTTTCTAGAACATTACATTCCAAAAATAATGTGGCATGACATTGAGCATAGATATGTGGATAAGTAGTATCTATACACATTTATACACAGTACCACAGAGATCCATGTGCAAGCAATTATATAAGGTGTACAAATGCATACAGCAAAACACATGTGAAGGGCATATGAATAGAGCAACACATAAACAGACAGCCAATAGGTGTAACCAGAAGGGGGGGCTCCGTCAAGTGGGGCCTCAGAGAACCTACGTACGTTTCAATATGTTTGGTAACAGATCTTCATCAGGGAGGAGGCGTCTTATACCACTCTCCCATGGCGCCAGGCTTTAAATGCTGGAAGGGTAAACACAGACCCGGAAGTCTCGCTATTGGCGCTCGCGCCGGCAAGCCAGGGGAAATCACGCGAGACGCTGACCGTCACGTCACTATCGCGCATGCGAGGGAGCGGGGACTCGTCACCAAGGCTCCCGCGCATGCGCGCAACGCTGAGACAGCCACGGCTACGCGCAAAACACCCCCGGCCCCAGCGCGTTCGCACGGAGACAACCGCATATCACAAAATAGGTAAATATAAACGGTATATCCCTATATATCTCACATCACCATACAGGTCATACAAAATCATGTATTTAGGGCATAAAGACATCATGCAAGGGAGTCCATTCTTGGATTTCTGTGTGGGTCAGGAAGATGTTGATTCCCGAATATCAGGTCATGGTGTTAATTTCTATGTCCTATAAGCAGAGAGTAGGGCATATGAATATTATATAGGCCTAGAAGCCATGGAGGAAAGTATAAGGTCATAAAGGGTTAAAATATATAAAAACGAAAAAAGGGGACAAAGGATGCAGGTGAAGGGGGGATGGTAAGTCCAAAATATACTAATAAAGATCAATATCAAGAAAAATTGCATAAAACAAGGTGAATATTATCACACAAACTGAGTGTTATAAGGGGTCGATGGCACTCCAGGAGAGGGGAGAAATGGTCAGTCATTGACCATATTTACAAAAATGGAGCATAGCTCACTGACTCGTTTAATCCTTTAGGGATCATTGTGTCCAGTGTCACTATCAATTTAGTCTCACACTGCGCCAGGCATCTCTTAAGATCGCCACCCCTGATTCCTCCTGTTATCACATCGATCCCTCTTATTTTCAACTTAGAGGGATCACAGGAGTGGTGAGATCTGAAGTGCCTGGGCAGTGTCTTGAGTATTGTCGGGTCTTCCTCTGTTTTGGCCGCAGCAATGTCCCTCACGTGCTCCCTGACCCTAATGCGGAGTTCCCTGGAGGTGAGTCCCACATAGGTCAGGGGGCACGTGCATGTGGCAAAGTACACCACATATGTGGTGCCACACGTGATGTGATGTTTGATGTTGAAATTTTTTTGTCTATCAGAGGAATAAAATGTATTACTCCGAAGGATATTGCTGCAGGCCACACAGTGGCCACAGGGAAAACAGCCCTGTGGAGGTCCACGAGACCCAAATGGATTCACTCTGGGGGGAACATAGTGGCTCTGGACCAATAGGTCCCTCAAATTCCTCGCTCTCCTGGAGGTCATCAAAGGGTTCGGGGCAAGTATTTCCGCTAATGCCGGATCTGTCATTAATACCGGCCAATGTTTTTTTAGGATGTGGTGCATTGTTTCCCACTCCTGGTTGTATGTTCCGATAAATCTCACCGCAATATCATGTTGTTCCTTCTTTTTTGGGGTATCTGTGAGCAGCTGCAGCCGGGGGGTCTTTTTGGCCCGGTTATAACCAGCCCGGATGCTTCTGCCACTATATCCCCTTTCATAAAAGCGATCCCTGAGATCAGCCGACTGAGCCTCAAAGTTGCTGTTGGATGAGCAAATCCGTTTCATCCTTAAGTACTGCCCAGTCGGGATGGTGTGAATTGTTGAAGGGTTATGGGCGGATTAGGCATGCAGCAGTGCATTAACGGATGTGCCCTTCTGGAAAACGTCCGTTTGGATCGACCCCCTATGATCCACATTGATCATAATATCGAGGAAGTCAATCCTGCATCTGCTGCTTTTATGGGTAAGCCTGATGTTAAAATTGTTGGTATTTAACTGCCCCATAAACTGATCGAGCTGCTCAGCCGAGCCCTGCCACACAAACAAAATGTCGTCAATATATCTTAGCCAGCACTGCACATGAGTGCTAAGCCCAGGTCCCTCGTCAGAAAATACTAGCCTCTCCCAGTATCCTAGGAAGATGCCAGCATACGAGGGCGCACAGGCCGCACCCATGGCAGTGCCGCGCTGCTGTAAATAGTAGATGTCCTTGAAGACAAAGAAGTTGTGTGACAGGGCAAACTGAAGCAGCTCTATGATCAGCTCGCCCAACTCGCCACTCCGATCGGACGCTTCAAGAAAGAAACGGACCGCTCGTATACCATCTGTATGGGAGATGCAAGTATAGAGGCTCTCAATGTCGGCTGTAACAAGGATCATATCATCCTCCAGAAAGATGCCGTCAATGCGCCGCAGGACGTCCGTGGTGTCCCGGACATACGAGGGCAGTGTCTCAACCAAAGATTTTAAGTGGTAATCTATAAATTTACAAATGGGATCACACAAACCCTCTATGTCGGACACAATCGGACGTCCGGGCGGATTGACAGCATCTTTGTGGATTTTGGGCAATATGTAGAAGGTGGGCACTCTGGGATGTTTTCTACATAGCCCATCAAACATTTTATTGATAAGGCCAATATCCAGAGCCCTTTGTAATATTGAGGTGAGTTCAGCGGAAAACACAACCAGGGGGTTGGAGGGAAGTCTCCTATAAGAATTCCTGTCTCGAAGTTGTCTAAGGACTTCATGTTCGTATTTGTCACAGGAAAGAACCACAATATTCCCCCCCTTGTCAGCTGGTGTTATGACAATATCATGAAAGCCCTGCAGCTCGATCAAAGCTGTCCTCTGGGGGCGGGTTAAGTTGTCAAACCTCCGTTTGGTCGGGATCCGTTTAAAGTTCTCACTGACCATTTTGGTAAATATATCGATTGCAGGGCTAATTGACAACGGGGGGAATTTTGTGGATTTAGGTAAAAGAACTCCTGGGAACATACCTGCAGCCGGGGTCTCCTGCTGCTGAAGTAGATCCTCAAGATTTTGTATGGCCTCACGTTCCACCTGGTTGTCGGACCCAGCATTCCGCTTATGAAAAAGTTTTTTAAGAGTTAATTTACGTGAAAACAAATTTAGGTCCTTCAAAGCTGAAAAAAGGTGAAAAGAGTTGGAAGGAGAGAAAGTCAAACCGCGTGAAAGGACCTCCACCTGATTCGCAGTGAGCACCCGTGAGGACAAATTTATTACCTGTAGTCTGTTCAATTGGCGTTTGTACTGTCACCTCTAGTAGGCATGGTCTTCCCCTTATTACATAATATCATACTACTAGGAACACTTTCAGCCTCCCGCTGTGATAGGGCTTCCTTTGAGCCTTTCCGGCTTTTACACAAGAAGCTGGCCATTTCCGCCATCGACCACAAGTCGTCAAAAAAATTAAAGTCCCGGCCTATTATAATGGGATGCGGTAAGTCAGGCACTACCCCAACATTAACGGGTCCTAACACCCCATCCGTCTCAACAACCCCTCGGGACCGTGGATACACTCCAATGTTCCCATGTCTGCATCTGGCTTCCATCCTTCCAAGAATCGGGTAGTTATCGAGTGTGGCCCTCACCAGGGACATCAAGCTCACCGAGTCTACCAGCCCAGTCACACATTTGCAATCAACTTACACAGAACACAGACGTGACTTCTCGTCAGCCGGGCAGTCTGTACCGCAGACCGGACACGCATAGCATGAACACCATTGTCCTTGGCTACTGTCCATTGGTGCCACTACACCTTCAGATTTGGGATGCTCCGCCCCTTTTTGTGCCACCATCGTTCTCTGGGACCCCGCCCCCTTTTGGGTAACCACCCCTTTCTGGGACTCCACCCCCTTTTGGGGTTTCTGTGGCTTCCTTGCAGTGTCTTTAGACCCCAGTTCACACAGTTCCCCTTTATCTCGCTGGGCACCCTGTGTTCGTACTGGCCCCAGAAGGGAGTTCATCAACTGGTCCACTGCTGCCACATTGGTGCGCACTGACGGCTCCTGCTGTCCACGCACAAGGAATTGGTACAGCTCCTCCATAGCATCCATTTGTGCACCCTCCATGCTGAAACAAGAAAACAAACAGGAGGGGCGCTCAAATGGGTAATACCCGGTGGTCTAAAGAGGGGGAAGGGGGTTAGAGAACCACTAACCTTTCCAGGTTGTACCGCCCGTACAACTAGGATCTCCAGCCTGTGGTGTATCACTGCTCACCAAACAGTAAGGAATAACGTTTGGAACTCCATTCTATGTCTGAACTGGGTGCAAAAAACCTAAAAAACATCACTATGGGGAGATAAGGTATGCACACCAGTGACTATGGAAGGGGAATACATGGAATAGCAGAAACTGCTGTGTGAATACTGACATGAAAAATTCAATAGCATTTGTAAGAATGAAATGTGAAAAATGGAACCTGCATTACTGCCATGAATATATGAATAAAGAGAAATTTAGCTACTGAATTGATCAATGCAGAAGAGCCCCAACACTACGCCAAAGTATTTCTCTATGTTGGGGTCCCTAGCTTGTGTGTGTCCTCTCATGCAGTTAAAAAACTTACCGTGTATGGGACGCTGAGACCCAGGCTATATATGCGTATAATGTGGATTGGCAATAGGTGTGTATGGGGAGGGTTCACAAACGAAAAACTACTAACATTAAGGAATAACGTTTGGAACTCCATTCTATGTCTGAACTGGGTGCAAAAAACCTAAAAAACATCACTATGGGGAGATAAGGTATGCACACCAGTGACTATGGAAGGGGAATACATGGAATAGCAGAAACTGCTGTGTGAATACTGACATGAAAAATTCAATAGCATTTGTAAGAATGAAATGTGAAAAATGGAACCTGCATTACTGCCATGAATATATGAATAAAGAGAAATTTAGCTACTGAATTGATCAATGCAGAAGAGCCCCAACACTACGCCAAAGTATTTCTCTACGTTGGGGTCCCTAGCTTGTGTGTGTCCTCTCATGCAGTTAAAAAACTTACCGTGTATGGGACGCTGAGACCCAGGCTATAGATGCGTATAATGTGGATTGGCAATAGGTGTGTATGGGGAGGGTTCACAAACGAAAAACTACTAACATTAAGGAATAACGTTTGGAACTCCATTCTATGTCTGAACTGGGTGCAAAAAACCTAAAAAACATCACTATGGGGAGATAAGGTATGCACACCAGTGACTATGGAAGGGGAATACATGGAATAGCAGAAACTGCTGTGTGAATACTGACATGAAAAATTCAATAGCATTTGTAAGAATGAAATGTGAAAAATGGAACCTGCATTACTGCCATGAATATATGAATAAAGAGAAATTTAGCTACTGAATTGATCAATGCAGAAGAGCCCCAACACTACGCCAAAGTATTTCTCTACGTTGGGGTCCCTAGCCTGTGTGTGTCCTCTCATGCAGTTAAAAAACTTACCGTGTATGGGACGCTGAGACCCAGGCTATATATGCGTATAATGTGGATTGGCAATAGGTGTGTATGGGGAGGGTTCACAAACGAAAAACTACTAACATTAAGGAATAACTGCTGTGTGAATACTGACATGAAAAATTCAATAGCATTTGTAAGAATGAAATGTGAAAAATGGAACCTGCATTACTGCCACTATTGCCAATCCACATTATACGCATATATAGCCTGGGTCTCAGCGTCCCATACACGGTAAGTTTTTTAACTGCATGAGAGGACACACACAAGCTAGGGACCCCAACGTAGAGAAATACTTTGGCGTAGTGTTGGGGCTCTTCTGCATTGATCAATTCAGTAGCTAAATTTCTCTTTATTCATATATTCATGGCAGTAATGCAGGTTCCATTTTTCACATTTCATTCTTACAAATGCTATTGAATTTTTCATGTCAGTATTCACACAGCAGTTTCTGCTATTCCATGTATTCCCCTTCCATAGTCACTGGTCTGCTCACCAAACAGGGCCCCGCAATTCCGGGTTGGCCTGGAACCTCCAGTCACTGGTCTCTCGCCACTGCAGAACAGAACCCTGCAGACCCACTGATTCACCGCCAGCAGCTGGAGCACGCTGTCCCTGTTCGTGGACCCGCCGATCCACCGCCAGCTGCTTGAGTGCGCCGACACGATTTTCGTGGACCCGCCGATCCACAGCAATACATCCTAGGCAGTTGCCCTTAGCAACCAGCCTGTGTTGCTCCTAGCAACCAGACCGCATGCCCGCATTCGAGACACCATATGTAAGGTTGCACCCCGCAACCTGGGGGGTTCCACTCGCTTGCAGCGGTATGAGGTAGCTTCAGCAACACATGTACCCAGTCTCTTTATAAAAATTTCCAGCCGTTTATTAAAAACTTGTCATAAACGGCAAACATTAAACATAACAGGCCTCTCCTGCCTTAAGGCAAAAACATAGCACAATCACATACCGTGGTCTTCCAGTCCAATACAGTCTCTATTGGAAGTGTGGCGCCTGTACACACTGGCTCCTGCCAGCCAGCGAACAACACTTGCTGTGGTTCCTTCCAAGAACCCAGAGACACTCTGCAGACTCCTGTCTGTCTCTCCACTCCAGGAGAGCTTTGGTCCAGTAGCCACAGCACTAACCAGCCTGGCTGCACACTACTTCCAGTCTAAACCCAGACTGAAATCCAGAGCCCCTGCTCTGCTCTCACACTCCGCAGAACACACACTGAGTCTCCTAAATCAGACTGGACACCCCCACAGGTGGAGGTCTGTGATTATCCAGACCTGCCCAGCACACAGGCATTATTAAAGGGAACCTGACCCTTAAATGCAGAAACAAGCCTTTGTGGAACTACAAGTCCCATAGCAACCTCTTCAGTTTAATATCGCAGCAACCTTCTCCACTGCGACATATAGCAACCATTTGCCACGTTGGTGGTCGCTACCTCACAATATATATATATATATATATATATACAGTATATCAGAAAGGAAAGAACGAGAGTTTTTATAGTGCAAAAAAATACCAAATTTTTATTCAATACATAGCAAGGGTGAACATCCACAAGTCATAAAAACACATAAAAGAAGTGAATGACGGACATCCCCCATTATATAAAAGGTAACATAGGCTATGGCATGTTGACTCCAGACATTTTAGTAAAAACTTTGTTGGTAACAAAGGGACATCCTGGTACTGTATATCAGATAGGCTGTTTCTAGAACATTACATTCCAAAAATAATGTGGCATGACATTGAGCATAGATATGTGGATAAGTAGTATCTATACACATTTATACACAGTACCACAGAGATCCATGTGCAAGCAATTATATAAGGTGTACAAATGCATACAGCAAAACACATGTGAAGGGCATATGAATAGAGCAACACATAAACAGACAGCCAATAGGTGTAACCAGAAGGGGGGGCTCCGTCAAGTGGGGCCTCAGAGAACCTACGTACATTTCAATATGTTTGGTAACAGATCTTCATCAGGGAGGAGGCGTCTTATACCACTCTCCCATGGCGCCAGGCTTTAAATGCTGGAAGGGTAAACACAGACCCGGAAGTCTCGCTATTGGCGCTCGCGCCGGCAAGCCAGGGGAAATCACGCGAGACGCTGACCGTCACGTCACTATCGCGCATGCGAGGGAGCGGGGACTCGTCACCAAGGCTCCCGCGCATGCGCGCAACGCTGAGACAGCCGCGGCTACGCGCAAAACACCCCCGGCCCCAGCGCGTTCGCACGGAGACAACCGCATATCACAAAATAGGTAAATATAAACGGTATATCCCTATATATCTCACATCACCATACAGGTCATACAAAATCATGTATTTAGGGCATAAAGACATCATGCAAGGGAGTCCATTCTTGGATTTCTGTGTGGGTCAGGAAGATGTTGATTCCCGAATATCAGGTCATGGTGTTAATTTCTATGTCCTATAAGCAGAGAGTAGGGCATATGAATATTATATAGGCCTAGAAGCCATGGAGGAAAGTATAAGGTCATAAAGGGTTAAAATATATAAAAACGAAAAAAGGGGACAAAGGATGCAGGTGAAGGGGGGATGGTAAGTCCAAAATATACTAATAAAGATCAATATCAAGAAAAATTGCATAAAACAAGGTGAATATTATCACACAAACTGAGTGTTATAAGGGGTCGATGGCACTCCAGGAGAGGGGAGAAATGGTCAGTCATTGACCATATTTACAAAAATGGAGCATAGCTCACTGACTCGTTTAATCCTTTAGGGATCATTGTGTCCAGTGTCACTATCAATTTAGTCTCACACTGCGCCAGGCATCTCTTAAGATCGCCACCCCTGATTCCTCCTGTTATCACATCGATCCCTCTTATTTTCAACTTAGAGGGATCACAGGAGTGGTGAGATCTGAAGTGCCTGGGCAGTGTCTTGAGTATTGTCGGGTCTTCCTCTGTTTTGGCCGCAGCAATGTCCCTCACGTGCTCCCTGACCCTAATGCGGAGTTCCCTGGAGGTGAGTCCCACATAGGTCAGGGGGCACGTGCATGTGGCAAAGTACACCACATATGTGGTGCCACACGTGATGTGATGTTTGATGTTGAAATTTTTTTGTCTATCAGAGGAATAAAATGTATTACTCCGAAGGATATTGCTGCAGGCCACACAGTGGCCACAGGGAAAACAGCCCTGTGGAGGTCCACGAGACCCAAATGGATTCACTCTGGGGGGAACATAGTGGCTCTGGACCAATAGGTCCCTGAAATTCCTCGCTCTCCTGGAGGTCATCAAAGGGTTCGGGGCAAGTATTTCCGCTAATGCCGGATCTGTCATTAATACCGGCCAATGTTTTTTTAGGATGTGGTGCATTGTTTCCCACTCCTGGTTGTATGTTCCGATAAATCTCACCGCAATATCATGTTGTTCCTTCTTTTTTGGGGTATCTGTGAGCAGCTGCAGCCGGGGGGTCTTTTTGGCCCGGTTATAACCAGCCCGGATGCTTCTGCCACTATATCCCCTTTCATAAAAGCGATCCCTGAGATCAGCCGACTGAGCCTCAAAGTTGCTGTTGGATGAGCAAATCCGTTTCATCCTTAAGTACTGCCCAGTCGGGATGGTGCGAATTGTTGAAGGGTTATGGGCGGATTAGGCATGCAGCAGTGCATTAACGGATGTGCCCTTCTGGAAAACGTCCGTTTGGATCGACCCCCTATGATCCACATTGATCATAATATCGAGGAAGTCAATCCTGCATCTGCTGCTTTTATGGGTAAGCCTGATGTTAAAATTGTTGGTATTTAACTGCCCCATAAACTGATCGAGCTGCTCAGCCGAGCCCTGCCACACAAACAAAATGTCGTCAATATATCTTAGCCAGCACTGCACATGAGTGCTAAGCCCAGGTCCCTCGTCAGAAAATACTAGCCTCTCCCAGTATCCTAGGAAGATGCCAGCATATGAGGGCGCACAGGCCGCACCCATGGCAGTGCCGCGCTGCTGTAAATAGTAGATGTCCTTGAAGACAAAGAAGTTGTGTGACAGGGCAAACTGAAGCAGCTCTATGATCAGCTCGCCCAACTCGCCACTCCGATCGGACGCTTCAAGAAAGAAACGGACCGCTCGTATACCATCTGTATGGGAGATGCAAGTATAGAGGCTCTCAATGTCGGCTGTAACAAGGATCATATCATCCTCCAGAAAGATGCCGTCAATGCGCCGCAGGACGTCCGTGGTGTCCCGGACATACGAGGGCAGTGTCTCAACCAAAGATTTTAAGTGGTAATCTATAAATTTACAAATGGGATCACACAAACCCTCTATGTCGGACACAATCGGACGTCCGGGCGGATTGACAGCATCTTTGTGGATTTTGGGCAATATGTAGAAGGTGGGCACTCTGGGATGTTTTCTACATAGCCCATCAAACATTTTATTGATAAGGCCAATATCCAGAGCCCTTTGTAATATTGAGGTGAGTTCAGCGGAAAACACAACCAGGGGGTTGGAGGGAAGTCTCCTATAAGAATTCCTGTCTCGAAGTTGTCTAAGGACTTCATGTTCGTATTTGTCACAGGAAAGAACCACAATATTCCCCCCCTTGTCAGCTGGTGTTATGACAATATCATGAAAGCCCTGCAGCTCGATCAAAGCTGTCCTCTGGGGGCGGGTTAAGTTGTCAAACCTCCGTTTGGTCGGGATCCGTTTAAAGTTCTCACTGACCATTTTGGTAAATATATCGATTGCAGGGCTAATTGACAACGGGGGGAATTTTGTGGATTTAGGTAAAAGAACTCCTGGGAACATACCTGCAGCCGGGGTCTCCTGCTGCTGAAGTAGATCCTCAAGATTTTGTATGGCCTCACGTTCCACCTGGTTGTCGGACCCAGCATTCCGCTTATGAAAAAGTTTTTTAAGAGTTAATTTACGTGAAAACAAATTTAGGTCCTTCAAAGCTGAAAAAAGGTGAAAAGAGTTGGAAGGAGAGAAAGTCAAACCGCGTGAAAGGACCTCCACCTGATTCGCAGTGAGCACCCGTGAGGACAAATTTATTACCTGTAGTCTGTTCAATTGGCGTTTGTACTGTCACCTCTAGTAGGCATGGTCTTCCCCTTATTACATAATATCATACTACTAGGAACACTTTCAGCCTCCCGCTGTGATAGGGCTTCCTTTGAGCCTTTCCGGCTTTTACACAAGAAGCTGGCCATTTCCGCCATCGACCACAAGTTGTCAAAAAAATTAAAGTCCCGGCCTATTATAATGGGATGCGGTAAGTCAGGCACTACCCCAACATTAACGGGTCCTAACACCCCATCCGTCTCAACAACCCCTCGGGACCGTGGATACACTCCAATGTTCCCATGTCTGCATCTGGCTTCCATCCTTCCAAGAATCGGGTAGTTATCGAGTGTGGCCCTCACCAGGGACATCAAGCTCACCGAGTCTACCAGCCCAGTCACACATTTGCAATCAACTTACACAGAACACAGACGTGACTTCTCGTCAGCCGGGCAGTCTGTACCGCAGACCGGACACGCATAGCATGAACACCATTGTCCTTGGCTACTGTCCATTGGTGCCACTACACCTTCAGATTTGGGATGCTCCGCCCCTTTTTGTGCCACCATCGTTCTCTGGGACCCCGCCCCCTTTTGGGTAACCACCCCTTTCTGGGACTCCACCCCCTTTTGGGGTTTCTGTGGCTTCCTTGCAGTGTCTTTAGACCCCAGTTCACACAGTTCCCCTTTATCTCGCTGGGCACCCTGTGTTCGTACTGGCCCCAGAAGGGAGTTCATCAACTGGTCCACTGCTGCCACATTGGTGCGCACTGACGGCTCCTGCTGTCCACGCACAAGGAATTGGTACAGCTCCTCCATAGCATCCATTTGTGCACCCTCCATGCTGAAACAAGAAAACAAACAGGAGGGGCGCTCAAATGGGTAATACCCGGTGGTCTAAAGAGGGGGAAGGGGGTTAGAGAACCACTAACCTTTCCAGGTTGTACCGCCCGTACAACTAGGATCTCCAGCCTGTGGTGTATCACTGCTCACCAAACAGGGCCCCGCAATTCCGGGTTGGCCTGGAACCTCCAGTCACTGGTCTCTCGCCACTGCAGAACAGAACCCTGCAGACCCACTGATTCACCGCCAGCAGCTGGAGCACGCTGTCCCTGTTCGTGGACCCGCCGATCCACCGCCAGCTGCTTGAGTGCGCCGACACGATTTTCGTGGACCCGCCGATCCACAGCAATACGTCCTAGGCAGTTGCCCTTAGCAACCAGCCTGTGTTGCCCCTAGCAACCAGACTGCATGCCCGCATTCGAGACACCATATGTAAGGTTGCACCCCGCAACCTGGGGGGTTCCACTCGCTTGCAGCGGTGTGAGGTAGCTTCAGCAACACATGTACCCAGTCTCTTTATAAAAATTTCCAGCCGTTTATTAAAAACTTGTCATAAACGGCAAACATTAAACATAACAGGCCTCTCCTGCCTTAAGGCAAAAACATAGCAGGGCTTCCAGTCCAATACAGTCTCTATTGGAAGTGTGGCGCCTGTACACACTGGCTCCTGCCAGCCAGTGAACAACACTTGCTGTGGTTCCTTCCAAGAACCCAGAGACACTCTGCAGACTCCTGTCTGTCTCTCCACTCCAGGAGAGCTTTGGTCCAGTAGCCACAGCACTAACCAGCCTGGCTGCACACTACTTCCAGTCTAAACCCAGACTGAAATCCAGAGCCCCTGCTCTGCTCTCACACTCCGCAGAACACACACTGAGTCTCCTAAATCAGACTGGACACCCCCACAGGTGGAGGTCTGTGATTATCCAGACCTGCCCAGCACATAGGCATTATTAAAGGGAAC
This sequence comes from Anomaloglossus baeobatrachus, assembly GCF_048569485.1. Classification (NCBI taxonomy): domain Eukaryota; kingdom Metazoa; phylum Chordata; class Amphibia; order Anura; family Aromobatidae; genus Anomaloglossus; species Anomaloglossus baeobatrachus. The sequence goes on along the minus strand of NC_134355.1, from coordinate 89,405,007 downwards.
CTGACCCTTAAATGCAGAAACAAGTCTTTGTGGAACTACAAGTCCCATAGCAACCTCTTCAGTTTAATATCGCAGCAACCTTCTCCACTGCGACATATAGCGACCATTTACCACGTTGGTGGTCGCTACCTCACAATATATATATATATATATATATATATATATATATATATAAAAATCATGTTACAGTATTTTGTAGATATTTTGTTTTATCTTTTCATAGGAAAACACTAAAGATCTGACACTTTGATACAATGTAGAGTAGTCAGTGTACAGCTTGTATAACAGTGTACATTTGGTACCCTCTGAATAACTCAACACTCAGTCAATAATGTCTAAATCGCTGGAAACAAAAGAGAGTACACCTGCAAGTAAAAATGGCCAAATTGTGCCCAATTAGCCATGTTCCCTCCCCAGTGTCATGTGACTCATTTGTGTTACAGGCCTCAGGTGTGAATGGGAGGCAGGTGTGGTAAATATAGTCTTGTCACTCACACACATACTGGTCACTGGAATTTCAACAAGGTGCAACCAGCAGATAGGATAAGTAAAGATAACGACTCTCTCAGGAATAGGGAATACAGCAAAAGAGAATCAGTAAAACCTTTACCATATATCAATAAAAATAGGGATATACCAAGAACAGATACTGCTGTTGTCCCCGAATGAAATAGGATATCACACTAACAAAAATAATAATGATAAAGTGCAAACCAGTGCAGATAATAAAATGTGTCAACCTTACCAATTTTGTAGATTGAATCACAGAGTCCATGGAGCCATGAAGGGGGCAGACCAATCAAATGAAAACAGCCTTGACTGCCGTGTTGTGCCCCATGAGATTGCTCCTGCCCTAACAAGGTGAGGGATTGATGTCCCCCAAAGGTGAAAAAAAATCCCTCCCGACGTGTCTCCCTCTCAATAATAAGAGATCATCAGTGGAGTGTATTTATGGGGGGGGAGATTAGAAAGCCAATCTTCAAAAAGAAGTATGCGGAAGTACCAAAGCTAAGTTCCGGTCCAGCTCACGATCACAATGACTAGCAATGATAGGGTTAATCTTACCCTTTGCCTTTCAATGAGGTTATTATACCTTTTGCTATGCCCGCTATACTTAAATCTAACTGTTCACAGCTATTGGTTTTATTTTTATGTTTCAATGTAGCTCACTGGCTTTTTTTGATTGGTACTTCAATTTAAAACACACTATTGTTAAAGATGCTTGGCTCCGCCCAGGATATTAGATCAGACGCCCAATAATTAGAACTCACATATGTTGCGATATAATAACTTACTTGTGTTTCCTCCCTACTACTTTGAGATTCCACTGCAGCACCCCAACAATGCCACATACTTGTTTTTGAAGGTTGACATACTTATCTTATTTTTCCCCCCTACAAATACACTTTTGTTTCCATCAGTTTCGACATTAATGGCTGTGTGTTGAGTTATTTAGAGGGCACCAAATTTACATTGTTATACAAGCTGTACACTGACTACTTTACATTGTATCAATGTGTCATAGCTTCAGCGTTTTCCCATGGAAAGATATAATAAAATATCTACAAATATGTAAGGGGTGTACTCACTTCTGTGATATACTGTATACATACACATACAGTCATGGCCAAAAGTGTTGGCACCCTTGAAACTGTTACAAAAAAATGAAGTATTACTCCCCAAAAATTATTGCATTTACCCATGTTTTGTCATACTTATTTTATTTCCTTTGTGTATTGGAATAACACAAAAGAGCAAACTGGATATAATTTGACACAAACCACCAAAAATGGGCAGGACAAAATTGTTGGCACCTTTCCCAAATTGTGAGTTAACAACTTTGTTTCAAGCATGTGATGTTTGTTCAAACTCACTTGTGGTGACTAACAGGTATGGGCAATATGAAAAACACACCTGAAACTAGATAAAAAGGGGAGAACTTGACTCAGTCTTTGCATTGCGTGTGCCACACTAAGCATACAGAACAAAAAGAGAAGAGAACTGTCTGAGGACTTGAGAACTAATATTGTTTAAAAATATCAATAATCTCAAGGTTACAAGAGATTTTGATGTTCCTTTGTCCATGGTGTGAAACATAATCATTAAGTATATAACACATGTCACTGTGGCTAATCTCCCTAGATGGCCGAGAAAAATTAATGAAACGTTGCAACACAGGTTAGTCTGGATGGTGGACCCAATCAAGTTCCAAAGAAATTCAAGCTGTCCTGCAGGCTCAGGGTGCATCATTATCAGCGAAAACTCTCCGCTGACTTTTAAATTACATGAAATGCTATAACAGGTGACCCAGGATGACCCCACTGCTGACACAAAGACATAAACAAACTAAACTGCAGTTTGCATGAGTAAGCCAAAATCCTTCTGGGAAAGCGTCTTGTGGACAAATGAGACCAAGATGGAGCTTTGTGGAAAAGCACATCATTCTACTGTTTACTGAAAATGGAATGTAGCCTACAAAGAAAAGAACAGAGTACCTACAGTCAAATATGGTATATGGTCAAAGATGTTTGAGGTTGTTTTGCTGCCTCTGGTACTGGGTGCTTTGACTGTGTGCAAGACATCATGAAGTCTGAAGATTACCAAAAGATTTTAAATTGTCTCTCCAGTAAAGGAGACAAACTCTAGCACAGCGCCACCTATTGGAAGTAGCGATCCTAAAAGTCACAAGTGGATTTTCGACAATCCTTTGCAATGTGACTCAGGATATATAAGCCAGATCAGAATCCAAGATTTTAGTTGGCCTTGTAGTGCTCAATGTTAGAAAGCTGGGTTTCCGTACTTGGTCATGGATCTTCCAGCAGAATAATGACCCCAAACATACTTCAAGAAGCCCCCAGAAATGGATGAAAACAAAGAGCTGGAGAGTTCTGAAGTGGCAGCAATGAGTGTGGATCTAAATCCCATTGAACAATTGTGTAGAGATCTTAAAATTGCTGTTGGGAGAAGGTGCCTTCAAATATGAGACCAGGATCAGTTTGTAAAAGAAGAGTGGTCCAAAATTCTAGTTGAGGGGTGTAAGAAGCTTGGTGATGGTTCTAGGGAACAATTAATTCCATTTTATTTATTCCAAAGGGTGTGCAACCAAATATTACCTTCAGGGTGCCATCAATTTTGTCCTCTAATTTTTGGAGTTTTGTATGAAATTACGTACAATTTGCCTTTTTTCTCATTTATTTTGTGTTGCTCCAATACACACAAAGGAAATAAAAGTGTGTGCATAACAAAATATATGTAAGTTGGTTGGGGGTATAAGAAGAGACCTCACTTGTCCGACGGGTTTTTCACCTTTCTCCTCCAGTTGATTGGCCGGATTCTCTGTATGTACCCACATGGGAGAGACCTGTCAATCAGCTGGAGAGGGGCAGGGAAATGCCAGCTAGCGGCGGAGTCAGAGTAGTCACGTCTCTCCCTATATAGTTACACGTATCTGGCTAAAATCATGTAGCCAAGCTCCAAACCACGGGCAGCATGAACTTAATGAAAACTTCCATTAAAATCTCTTTTCTTTGTCCTTCTTTCTCATGCAATTCTTGCATTTAAAGAACAACTAAACATTATTTTTTTATACTTTTGTCCAGCATGCAAAATGAAACTTAGTTATTCAGCCACTCATACCTTATTTATAATTTATCTAATTTTAGCCTTTCCACCTATCTGTCGTACCACCAGAGACAGTAGAGTGGGCTATACTTTACAGTTTCAGTAACTCCCATAAAAGTCAACAGGACTTATGGAAATAGCTTAGAAAATATAGCTATGCTGTTTCTGTAATCCCAATTACTGGTGGTTGGATCATAGTGACAGATATTTTACTCAAAATGCGAATATCGCTTTATTTAAATATTTGGCCTAATAAAACAAAAAATATCCCAAAAATAAACCCTAGTATGATTTTGCCGGATTTTTGTAGTATGATTGAAATAGAAGCCCTACTCCAAAAATAAGCCCTAGTTACAGTCAGGGCCAGGGGCATAATGACCGCGATTGCAAAGATCGCGACTGCGACCGGGTTCGGCAGGGTTGTGGGGCCCATTATACTATATGCAAGGCTATGTGGGGGCCATTATAGTATTTGGAGAGCTATATACAAGGGGGGACAAAGATAAAAGAATGGGATGGGAAAGTTTTGTGCTGAGGGAAAGACGCTCTTTCCCTCAGTACCCAGCTTTCCCATGCTCTGCTATACATCTTCCCTCAACATCCAGCTTTCCTATGCACTAATATCATGGGAGAGCTGGGTGCTGAGGGAAAGATGTATATCAGAGCATGTGAAAGCTGCGTGCTGAGGGAAAGATGTATAGCAGAGCATGGGGAAGGTGTGTCCTGAGGACAAGATGGATATCAGAACATAGGAAAGTTGGGTGCTGATAGAGGGATTTCAGATCATGGCAAACATGGGGGCTAAGGGAAAGAGTCAAGTGTCAGTGACACTATCCCATATCCTCATATCCTGAGCATCAGTCATATCCTGAGCATCAGTGTAATCTATCTAATCTATGTAAATATCCCATACCCCGAGTGTCAGCGTCATTATCTGTACTCCGAGTGTTGGTGTGTGGTTGGGAGGGGCCCAGGTCTAAACTTTGCACCGGGGCCCATCAAACTTTAGGTACGCCACGGGTCAGGGCCATATTTAGGGGGAGTCAAACTGCTCAATTTCTCAGGGCCCCACTCTCTTAGGGATCCCAGCAGTTGTATTCCGTGGTTAAGATTCCTTATGGACCTTTGATGACTTCACGGTCATGTGACCAAAGGATAGATAGATGGATAGATATATAAATAGAGGATATAGATCAGGGGTGGCCAATTAATTTTCCCATGGGGCTGCATGAGAAATTGGGATGGTTTTAGAGGGCTGGACTAATATAATTAACTCGGTTCTACATTTTTTTTATATATATATATATATATATATATATACACATGCATATATATACTGTGTGTGTATATAATATATATACACACACACACTGTATACATACATACACACACAATCCCCATATACTACATCACTACACCCACCACATACTACACCTGTAATATACATCACTACATCCCTATACACTACACCTGTAATAAACTACACCTCTATATACTATACCACTATATACTACATCCCTACACCCCTATATACACCTGTAATATACTACATCACTATATACTACACCTGTGATAACCTACATCACTACACCCCCATATACTACACCTGTACTATACTACACCACTACATCCCTATATACTACACCTTTGATATGCTACATCTCTACACCCCTATATACTACACCTGCAATATACTACACCTGTGATAAACTACACCACTACACCCCTATATACACCTGTAATATACTACACCACTACACCTGTACTATACTACACCACTACATCACTATATACTACACCTGTAATATACTACACCTGTATTATACTACACCACTACACCCCATATACACCTGTATTATACTACACCACTACACCCCTATATACAGCTGTATTATACTACACCCCTATATACACCTGTATTATACTACACCACTACACCCCTATATACACCTGTATTGTACTACACCACTACACCCCTATATACACCTGTATTGTACTACACCACTACACCCCTATATACACCTGTATTATACTACACCACTACACCCCTATAAAATTACACCACTATATACTACACCACTACACCCCCCATATACCACACCTGTAAAACTACATTCCCATATACTACACCACTACACCCCAAATATTTGTCAACAGTTACCCCCCCCTGCCCGCCCACCATTGTCCCCGCAGGTTACTAGTGACCACTCACCTCTCCCTTCTTATTGTCCCCTCCTCAGGCACCTCCGTACGAGCCCCCCCGCTGAGCTGCTTCTCTTTCACATGCCCAGGCTGAGCCGATGCTGTTTTCCTAGGAGCCCCCGCTGCTGCTTCTCTCCGTACGGGCCCCCGCCGCTGTTGTTCTTGTACGGGCCCCCGCTGCTGCTTCTCTCCGTACGGGCCGCTGCTTCTCTCCGTACAGGCCCCCGCCGCTGCTTTTCTCCATACGGGCCCCCGCCGCTGCTTCTCTCCATACAGGCCCCGGCTGCTGCAGCTTTTTCTCCTGCCGGGCGGGAACTTTTCAAATGACACACGCGCGCCGTACTGACGATATCAGGGCACGCGTGTGTCACAGAGAAAGGTGTCGGGCAGGGAACAGAGGAGAGATTCCTGCGTTCTGCTGCCTGCACTGTGCGGAGCTGCAGGATCGATCCCTGCCCAGCACGCAGTGTGATGAGGGCAATCTGACCAGGGGTCTCCCAGAGTCTGGACCTCCAGACAACAGGTCAGATTGCCCTCATCACTGACCGGCCAGCAAGGATGCCCTGAACCAGGCGGGCCGGTCACAGAGAGTAGGCGGGCCAGATATGGCCCGCGGGCCGCCCCTTGCCCAGGTCTGATATAGATAGATAGAAGGATAGATAGATAGATAGATAGATACATGTGTTACACACAGGGTTTGGAGAGTTATGTTGCTGTTCTTGAATGCAATATGACTATATTTGAATATATGTTATGTTTTGGTTCAAGAATAAATGTGAATAGTTGTTCATGAAAAAAAAAAATAAATTATAAGACATTCCCTGAAAATAAGCACTAGCCCATCTTTCGAGCAAAAAATAATAAGACCCTGTCTTATTTTCGGGGAAACATGATAGGAATTAACCCAAAGCTTCATGTTAACTGCTTCACTCTCAATCTGCAGCTTTTTTAATCTTTTTTCATTTGCCATAAAGGAGTGAACCAACTATAATTCATGTTTTGCTTCATCATGATTTATTTTGACTTAAGGGAAAAACCTAATTATATTTATTTGTAATATGCAGCATGGCGCAGACCGCAGCTGCGTTCATTACCACAATGCACAATTACATGTCATTAAATATGAGCAATATACTGTATGAAATATTATCAGTGACCACATTGTTTCTGCATACCCGGCTTTTTTTTCTTTCACTTTCCAATAAATACAGTCTGAAAATAATGAGTCACAGCTTACTTACTCACAGAAGCTGATATCTTAAGAGGACAGCGACAACACCCATATATTATTCATGAAATTATAGACTTTCTTCTAGATATCAGTTAAGATAAAGGAGGTTGTGCACATAACAAGCGCGCAGCTTTTCCAGGTCCATTGCTCACGTTGTCTGGCTTCTATTGCTCTTCATACCTTAACAACTTTCTCCAAAAGATTTTCCAATATTGCATAAATTGTCCTTCTAAATACAGATCTGAAGGGCTGGATGTAGCTGTGTTGGCATGATGTGGGTGCGCTGCCCCCTCACCGTATGCTCGCTGTGAGAGATACTTCTTATGCTTGAAGAGATCATTTAGCTATTGCACAATCTGTCTCTTCAACACAGAACATGTTGAGGAATTCACTAATATTAAATCCCCCGTTTACAAAACCTTTGGATTTTCCCTTATAATAAGAAAATGGCAATTTAAAGTTCACCAATCACAGGATTTTCCTATATAAACTAAAGCCAGTGCTATACTGGTACTATCATGCTGATTCTATACATACCTTAGGGGTACTTTGCACACTACGACATCGCAGGTGCGATGTCGGTGGGGTCAAATCGAAAGTGATGCACATCCGGCGTCGCTGTCGACATCGGAGTGTGTAAATCGTTTTTGATACGATTAACGAGCGCAAAAGTGTCGAAATCGTATCATCAGTGTAGTGACGGTCATTTCCATAATTTCGGAAGGACCGATGTTACGATGTTGTTCCTCGTTCCTGCGGCAGCACACATCGCTGTGTATGAAGCCGCAGGAGCGAGGAACATCTCCTTACCTGCTTCCCGGCTGCAATGAGGAAGGAAGGAGGTGGGCGGGATGTTTACGTCACGCTTATCTCCGCCCCCCTGCTTCTATTGGCCGCCTGCCGTGTGACGTCACTGTGAAGCCGCACGACCCGCCCCCTTAGGAAGGAGGCGGTTCGCCGGCCAGAGCAATGTCGCAGGGCAGGTAAGTGCATGTGAAGCTGCCGTAGCGATAATGTTCGCTACGGCAGCTATCACAAGATATTGCAGTTGCGACGGGGGCAGGGACTATCGTGCTCAGCATCGCAACAATCGGCTTGTGATGTCGTAGTGTGCAAAGTATCCCTAAGTTGTGAGATCAGATGTATAGTTTTTGAAATACAGGCAAGTAAAGTTGGAGAAATGTAACGCCATCTCCAACTCCATCTTAGCGAAGATATTAGTAAAACGCTTCTATAATGGAATTAGCATCAATAAAAGATAGAGGTAGGATGGACAGGTAGGGGGGGCGGAAATCACTACCAAAACCCAACCCAACTATTAGCTTTTCGGCAGCTAGTGCTGATCAAAAAGCTGTACATTTCTGTAACTTTGCTTGCCTGTATTTCAATAACTATACATCCGATCTCACAACTAAAAGTATGTATAGAATCAGTATGATAGCGCCAGTATAGCACTAACTTTAGTTTGTATAGGAAAATCCTGGTGATTGGTCCTCTTTAAACCTTCAATTGTATTCTGTCAAGTTAATAATTTTTTTCCAATTTGGGAAAACATTAATTGGATACCCTCATTTTCCTTTTATCCACTACTTTTACATTGCTGGCCTTTCCTTACGGATAGGTCATCAATGTCTGATTGGATGGGGTCCGACACCCTGCACCCCCACTGATCAGATGTTTTTGATGCCAACAGTGGCAGCAGGAGGCCAGAAATGCTTAATGCACCGCCTTCTGATAGCAACCATGGCCGGGTACTGCACATTAGCCTTCCATTCAAATCAATAGGAGACGGATGTGCAGTACCCGACCACGGCTGCTATCAGAAGAAGGGGCAGCTCCAGAAGAGAAATTCTGGCAGCCTGCTGATGCCGCCAGTACCGGGAACAGTTGATTGGTGGGGGTTCCGGGAGTCGGACCCCGGCCGATCAGTCATTGATGACCCATCCTGAGGCATGGCCATCAGTGTTTATAATAGTGGACAACCTCTTTCAGTTCCTCCACATACTATGAGAAAGAATACATTTGTCAATATATATATATATATATATATATATATATATATAATCTTAAAAAGAAACAATAAAGATTAAAGATTATGCTCACCTAATCCTGATCCCCAGCACCACAGCCTCTGTCTCCTCTTCTATGGTGGACCTGCAGAGGCACGCAATGAAATGACATACTTCCACTGCCTGCATGGGCACGCTGACATCTGGTGAGCTGCAGGCCAGCAGTCTGCGGTTTGTGAGATGCATCATGATGGAGCAGGAGCTTTTGCTCCGTGTGCTATCATGGGACTGAACAATGTCGGCATCATGGTGAAGCTGACACGGTTCAATGCGGCGGTTGCAGGAGATCCAAAGCTCTGAACGAGACGTTTGAGGTCGGAACCTCGAATCTTTTTTACCTTAAGAGCCACATTCAGCTCTGAGAGAGGGTTGCGAGCCACATCCAAAGACGCCCAAAGTAGTCCCTATTATTACTCAGAGTCCCCATTATTGGTATAATGATAGCTAAAGCAAACATTAAAGCATTTATTTAAACATATATGTCATTTTTCATGATAGATTAAGGGTAGGGAAATTAATTATCATTAAATGCAATATGTCACATGAAACATAGCTTGTGATCTGCAGAGCAGGAAGATGTATTGATATATACAGTATGTTTGTGGGAAACAAAATCCTAAGTTAAAATTCCCCATGGTTAGTGGTCATGGCGCAGCCCAGTTTAGTGATTGACAGCTATGTCTGTATGACCTTGACTCCTAAACATAGAAGATGCCTGGATAAATAAAATACATTACAATTAATCTTTTCCCACAAACCTAAATATCCATATTCTTAGCTTTTTTCTGCCCTTTGCCTTGCTGGACAAAAATAAGAGTGCTTGTACATTGTGACAGGCTCCTTAATTGTTTTGTAGAAATACAACATTTTGTTGGTTTGTATGTGTTAAACTTGTGTTGTAGTGTAATGCCGGCATCACACGGGACGATATATCGTGCGATCGCATGAGCGATCGTACCTGCCCCCGTCATTTGTGCGTCACGGGCAATTCATTGCCCGTGGCGCACAAAGTCGGTAACCGCCGCCACACGTACTTACCTCCCGAACGACCTCGCTGTGGGCGGCGAACATCCTCTTCCTGAAGGGAGAGGGACGTTTGACGTCACAGCGACGTCACACAGCCGCCAGCAAATAGAAGCGGAGGGGCAGAGATGAGCGGAACGTAACATCCCGCCCACCTCCTTCCTTCCACATAGCCGGCGGGACGCAGGTAAGCTGTGTACATCGTTCCCGAGGTGTCACACGGAGCGACGTGTGCTGCCTCAGGAATGATGAACAACCGGAGCACAGAAGGAGGACCGACATTTTGAAAATGAACGACGTGTCAACGAGCAATGGTAAGGTGAGTATTTTTGCTCGTTCACAGTCGTTCGGAGGTGTCACACGCTACGACATCTCCAACGATGCCGGATGTGCGTCACGAATTCCGTGAGTCGCCGACATGTCGCACAATATATCGTACCGTGTGACGCCGGCATTAGAGTGGTGTACTGTCGCGTTCCTGCACCTGAAAACACCAATCACTGTATTGTATTGTCATGTGAATAATGTCCTGCGTCTTTTGTGAAAATTATGCCATGTGAATTGTAATGTAATATATTGTAACGTGTTCTTGTGATATGTTCTGTTCATGTTGTGAATGATGTATATTGTAAGGTATAATGTATAGTGAGTATTGTAAGTGATAATATATTGCATAGTACTTGTATATAGTAAGTTGACGGACTGTAGATACAAAGACAGTTAAGTGTTGAGACCATGGCATGGGTCAAGCGAAAAGGGAAAGCGACTGTTCATTCTAGAGGAGTGGGTGAAGATCTAGTGAGCGAAAGTAACAGATGTATAGTCAGTCGTGAAAGTCGTATTGTGTGGGTGGTGTGTGGCAGCAAGAGGAGTAGAAGAGGAGATGGAAGGCAAGATAGCGTGAACCTTGAGAGCTAACTAAGACATGTGGTGTAAACAGCATTGAAACAAGAGACCGATCCTCAAGAGAAATGGCCCCAGACTACAGGAGCTGGACCGGAGGATAGGACCATAGCAGGCAGGCCCCTTATCCATCAAGGTAGCGGGTTACCTCTACTGGCACAGGACTTTAGTAGCCAGGCCCCTTAACCATTAAAGTAGCTGGTTATCCTCATTGACATGTGATTGTAGTTGTCCACGCGAGCAGTTTCCCCCAAACATCCAGGAGCACAAAGCTTAGGCTGCTCTCACATCAGCGGTATTCTGCCGCAATGCCGGAATGGCACAAATGCGGTACAGTTCAATACAGTTCAAGGGACTCACGGCAAGATAAGGTCACATGCATTGAACGCATGTGAACTTAACTTGCCGCTATTCCATTGAACTGTATTGAACTGTACCTCATTTGTGCCTGATTCGGCATTGCGGCAGAATACGGCTGATGTGAGAGCAGCCTTACTCATGTCATGATGAGACCCTTAAGGAGACTGGATATGGAACTGCATGAAAGGAAGGTGACTGTCAGTGTGTGCAGTAATGCTGGACTGGGTTGCACTGGAACTTACAGGACTCGTAAGATCTGAAGCAACTCAGTGTGAACTTAAGGCCCCGTTAAACGCTATGATTTATCTGACGGTATGTCGTCGGGGTCACGGTTTTTGGCCGCAGTATGATTATGAATGTCTATGGACACAGGATGTCCGCTGTGGGCATTAACTATTGAAAAGACCACTATGTGGAAGTGAATGGTGGTACCTTGGACGTGCAGAGTCTGACTAACACAGACTCCCCTGATGATTTTAAAGTGAAAGAAACGCGTTGGGAGTTATATGATGTCTGCTTGGAGGATAAAGCGATAAGATAGCCAGGGAGGCTTATCAGCATTTTCTCCATGTCTGAAGTAATAAGAATGATGAAACATTGATTAAGCCCGCCATGTGGTGAGACTATTCCATTTTCTACAATGGTCATATATGAATTGAAGCGACATTTGTATTAGTAAATGGTATTGTGTATCACCAATATTCCTCAGAAAATTGTTGAATCTCCAAGATAGTGTGGAAGGCGGTTCCCTGTAATATATAACTTGGAGAATTATAGGGTATTATGGCAAGTAGCCTGACCTAAGAGGATGTGTTTGGGTGCGTCGTGCCTGATCTTTTTGGTCCATTTGAGCTTGGTGACCTAAAAAACAGGCAATACATTTTATACTTCACGTTTTTATTGATTATATATCATTTTAGGAGACACTATTAAAAGTTATATTTTAAATTTTTTTTCATGTTATAACATGAACAATCCACTCCTGCTATAGAGAAATTGACATCTGGAGGGTTAACTTTCAAGTATCGTGCTACTATATTATGAAAGGAAGGTGACTGTCAGTGTGTGCAGTAATGCTGGACTGGGTTGCACTGGAACTTACAGGACTCGTAAGATCTGAAGCAACTCAGTGTGAACTTAAGGCCCCGTTAAACGCTATGATTTATCTGACGGTATGTCGTCGGGGTCACGGTTTTTGTGACGCACTTCCGTCGTCGTTAGCGACGTCGTTGCATGTGACACCTATGAGCGACTCCGAACGATCGTAAAACTAGCGAAAATTGTTGATCGTTGACACGTCGTTCATTTTCAAAATATTGTTCATCGTTTCGAACGCAGCAAACATATTGCTACGTTTGTCACCCTGCCAACGACGAACAACATTGTTAGTGCATCCGTCATCAGTGAAGCAATGCTCCACGCCTCCTCCACTCTGATTGGTGTCACGCCAGGGTGTATGCTATGGAAAATTATACGCCTCTGTCGTTGCCGGAATCGTTGGGAGGAAGCTGTGTGACGGTGTCCACAGGACCACCTTGGTCAAACAATATATCGCTGAACGATGTAGCGTCGTTTGTGAGATGTGTGCGTGTGACCGCTACAAAACGACCTATGAGCGATCTCGGCAAATCGTAGCAATGATCTGGGCGTGTCACATCGCTAATGAGATCACTAGCGATATCGTTGCGTGTAAAGCAGCCTTTAGACTTGAGTCTGAACATGCTTTGTAAAACTGTAATGTGCTGGACAATATGGGACTTGTATCTGGATTGTAAAGATGTTGCTAAGAATGATCCGCTGAGAATGAACTGTTGATCTCCTTGTGAGTATGAGTCATCATCAGGTCCTGGCCAGGCGACGTCAGTGGCAGTATGCAGCCTACACCAGTTCACAGCCCACACGGCACAAGTCCACACACTCAGCCACGATGTGGTATTTCATGTAGCCATCCCTCACCACTCTTCAGTAGTGCACAGTTATAATAAATGTTTTCTGTTCTGAAATGATTTGATCTTTATTTTGCAATCACCTTGACTTACAGCTTATTCAAGAATCAAATGATGATCCTATCTTGTCTTACTGCTATGCTAATCCTCCAGACACAAAGGTCTACAGCTTATCCTGAAAGAGCGACACTTCACTTCTCATCTAGCAAACTGGATTGTCCTATATTGATTTGCTCTACTGTAATTGCAGCCTCATTTATGTCTTCCTTTAAAGCTTAGTCCTTTTCTCTGTAGTGCCATATATCAATTTACTATATGTAACAAATGTCTAACTTTTCATCTTAAGGAACTCGCTAGTCCTATTTGGTATAGGGAGGGAACAAAAAATTGTAAGACTCCCAAATAATGTGCCCAATAAATATTATTTCCAGGAATAATAAAATGTATCTACCTCTAAAGGGTGCTTTACACGCTGAGAAATCGCTAGCGACTGCTAGCGATGTCGAGCGCCATAGCGCCTGCCCCCGTCGTTTGTGCGACATTTGGTGATTGCTGCCGTAGCGAACATTATCACTACGGCAGCGTCACACGCACATACCTGTGCAGCGACGTCGCTGTGACCGCCGAACAATCCCTCCTTCAAGGGGGAGGTGCGTTTGGCATCACAGCGATGTCACCGCGACGGCACTAAGCGGCCGTCCAATAGAAGCGGAGGGGTGGAGATGAGCGGGACGTAACATCCCGCCCACCTCCTTCCTTTGGCATTGCTGGTGGACGTAGGTAAGGAGATGTTTGTCGTTCCTGCGGTGTCACACACAGCGATGTGTGCTACCGCAGGAACGACAAACAACATCGTATCTGCAGCAGCAACGATATTAAGGAAAGGAGCGACGTGTCAACGATCACCATTTTTGGATGATTTTGCGATTATTAATCGTCGCTCCTTGGTATCACACATTGCGATGTCGCTACCGGCGCCAGATGTGCGTCATTAACTACGTGACCCCGACGATATATCGGTAGTGATGTCGCAGCGTGTAAAGCACCCTTAAGACTAGGAATGGGTTTATAAAGATTTGTTCCTGTCCAGTTCTAAAAATATTTAAAGGCTATCTACATCTCTGTCCAATTTTTTTTTATTGCTCATTTGCTTCCTGAATGCAAATTCAAGCAACTTACTCAATAGTTTTAATTAAAAAATGATCTATCATTGTACTGCTGTGGTGGAGGGCACGGGGCAGGAATGTGTAGTAGTTGTGGCTAGAGTTGAGCGATGTTCGAGTCGAACGGTTCGCCAATTTCATGTTCGAATGATTTTGGGGGGTGTTCGAGTCGTTCGACGAACTCAAACAATTTGCTTAAAGTTCTGCAGTTCGAGTTACGTTCGAGAACGGTTCGATCACCAAAAGCGTAACTTTATAATTATTATATATATTATAATAATATATATTTTATAATTATAATTTAATTTAATTATGCACTGAGGGGAGGAGCCGTACATCAGCTGTGAGCCACGGGCCACACCTCTAAAATCAGAGCAGTTCATGGAATGAGGCTGCATTGCTCTCTCCTCTCTCTCTTCTCTCTCTCTTCTCTCTCTCTTCTTTCTCTCTTCTCTCTCTTTTCTCTCTCTCCTCTCTCTCTCTTCTCTCTCTCTTCTCTCTCTCATCTCTCCTCTCTCTCTCTCTCTGTCTCTCTCTTTTTCTCTCTCTCTTGTTCTCTCTTTTTCTCTCTTTTTCTCTTTCTCTCTTTTTCTCTCTTTTTCTCTCTTCCTCTCTCTTTTCTCTCTTTCGCTCTCTTTTTCTCTTTTTCTCTCTCTTTTTCTCTCTTTCTCCCTCTCTCCTCTCTCTCTCCACTCTCTTCTCTCTCTTCTCCTCTCTGTCTCTTCTCTCCTCTTCTCTCCTCTTCTCTCTCTTCTCTCTCCTCTCCTCTCTCTCTCTTCTCTCTCCTCTCTTCTCTCTCTCCTCTCTCTCTTCTCTCTCTCTTCTCTCTTTCTCCTCTTCTCTCTCTTCTCTCTTCTCTCTCTCTTCTCTCTCTCCCTCTCTCTCTTCTCTATTCTCTCTCTTTTCTCTCTCCCTCTCTCTCTTCTCTTTTCTCTCTCTTTTCTCTCTCTCAGACCTGGTGATGATCAGCTGATGTGGTCACCTGACTGCATCAGCTGACACTATAAGTCGAGCAGTGAGGCCAGCTTTTTACTGCCCAGCTGGCTAAACTATCAGCTGCTGCTGTCGTACAGGAGTCTGCACAGAAGTGTGTAGTTTATTTTTTTATTTTTTGCACTGATGCATCAGCTGATTGTATAAAAGCCGTTTATATAATCAGCTGCTGTGTCATGTGATTCAGGCCCTTGAACCTGACACACCATCTGATCGCTTTGCCTTCCAGCAAACCGATTAGATGATATTGGATCCTGATTGGACGGCGCGGGACCCTTGACCCAGGATTACTGTGGAGGGGGGTTCTTTATTTCAATAAAGATGGAGTCACTAATTGTGTTGTGCTTTATTTCTAATAAAAATATTTTTCTGTGTGTTGTGTTTTTTTTTATCTGTACTAGAAATTCATGGTGGCCATGTCTAACATTGGCGGGACACCATGAATTTCGGGCTTAGGGCCAGTTGATAATATACAGCTAGCCCTAACCCCATTATTACCCAGCGAGCCACCCATCACCAGGGCAGCTGGAAGAGTTGGATACAGCGCCAGAAGATGGCGCTTCTATGAAAGCGCCATTTTCTGGGGCGGCTGCAGACTGCAATTCGCAGCAGGGGTGCCCAGGAAGCTTGGGCACCCTGCTCTGCGGATTCCAATCCCCAGCTGCCTAATTGTACCTGGCTGGACTCAAAAATTGGGCGAAGCCCACGTCATTTTTTTTTTATTATTTCATGAAATTCATGAAATAATTAAAAAAAAAAGGGCTTCCCTATATTTTTGGTTCCCAGCCGGGTACACATAGGCAGCTGGGCGTTGGGGGCAGCCTAGCATACATATACCTAGCATACAAAAACATGGCGAAGCCCACGTAACCTTTGGCGGGGGGCAAAAAACTCCTGCATACAGTCCTGGATGGAGTATGCTGAGCCTTGTAGTTCTGCAGCTGCTCTCTGCTGTCTGTCTGTATGGAGGAGAGCAGACAGCAGCTGCAGAACTACAAGGCTCAGCATGCTCAATTTACTAGTGTATACAGGAGAGCAGACAGCAGCTGCAGAACTACAAGGCTCAGCATACTCCATTCACTAGTGTATGCAGGAGAGCAGACAGCAGCTGCAGAGCTACAAGGCTCAGCATACTCCATCCAGGACTGTATGCAGGAGTTTTTTGCTCCCCATAAAAATGGCATGGTCTTCGCCATATTTTTGTATGATAGCCAGGTACAGCAGGCAGGCACGGCTGCCTCCAACCCACAGCTGCCTATTTGTACCCGGCTGGGAACTAAAAAAAATAGGGAAACCCTTTTTTTTATTATTTCATGAAATAATTAAAAAAAAATCGACATGGGCTTCACCCCATTTTTGTGTCCAGCCAGGTACAACTAGGCAGCTGGGGATTGGAATCCACAGCACAGGTTGGCCCGAGCTTTCTGGGCCCCTCTGCTGCGAATTGCAGTCCGCAGCCGCCCCAGAAAATGGCGCTTTCATAGAAGCGCCATCATCTGGCGATTTATCCAACTCTTCCAGCAGCCCTGAAGCCGGGTGGCTTGCTGAGTAATAATGGGTTACTACTAGCTTTGTTTTACTAGCTAGTATTAACCCAGAGATTCTTAATGTCAGGATAGTTTGACCCGGCCATTAAGAATCTCCAATAAAGGGTTAAAAAAAAGACACCACACAGAGAAAAAATACTTTAATAGAAATAAATACACAGACACACTTAGAGACTTCATGTTTATTACTCCCTCTCAGCCCTCCACGATCCTGGTCTTCTGTCTTCTTTCTCCTTCAACCCATGCAGCTCTGCTACATCAGACAGCACTGCATGGGAGGAAGACACTGTTGCTCCCGTGCAGTCTAATCACTCAGTGAGTGAGCAGAGGCTGCGGGCTGTCAGCGGTGACGTCACCGCTGCCACCGTTACTATAGCAATGGCAATCTCCGATCACGTGATTCCCGGTGCCGCAATTCACCGGCTGTGGCAGCCAGTCCTTGCATGTGGGCTGACTCTGTAAAGAGCCCCCACATGCAGAAACGGGGAAGCCGACCATGTGCCAGAGCATCTCGCCGGTACACGGAGATGCACAAAGGAGCACCGCGTACCGGAGAGATGCACTGACAGGACCTAGCATGACGTCTAGCCATGTGACCAGTCTGTAGCCAATAAGATAGTACACACGTGACTGGTCACATGCTATTTTGACGTCACGGAAGGTCCTATCATCAGTGCTGGGTACCGGGAGGACACAGCGATTATCGGAAAGAAAAGCGGCGGGAGACAGAGTGCAGGACGCGTCGCGGGGACCTGTAAGTGTAATGGCAAAGTCTATTAACTGTATGTGTACATGTATAATGTGTTTTTATGTGTTTGTGTTTGCCTGCCATTATTTTCAATGGGGTTCGAATTGGTTCGTCGAACGTTCGTCGAACGTTCAACGAACTTGTCCTCCGTTCGACGAACCGAACTCGAACTCTAAGGGGGTGGCTCATCTCTAGTTGTGGCAGCAGGGGAACAACAGGTCACAGTGTTAATGTTGGCCATAAATTTACTTTGATGCAATCTAGTCATGCATCCCTCTTAAATTGTCTGCAGTCCAAATTATGAGTCACTTGTGGTAGCATGCATACCACTCTCTTTCACACACACCAGAGACGTACTCGTACTCCTAATAGTTCATAATCTTGTCCTTAACAACCTCACAACCTGTCATTATCCCCTCACCTCCCCGTCACCGCACCCACACAGGAAGACTCCGCAACAGTCTCAGGCGACACACAGTCACTTCTCTTCCTCAGACAATAAAATTCAGGCTCGGGTCTTTCTTAAAAAAAATATTCCAACTATATTCCTGGGATCTTCATACAACTTCGGTCTGCATCCTGCCAGCACTGGTATATGTCTAATGGGATTCACACTTCATACAATTTTGCAGCAATTGGTGGTCTGGCACCCGGGCACCGTCTACATTGTGGGGCTTCTCTTTCCCTCACCTTACTTCATGTACGGCACAGAGGCCCGGAACTGTCCAGGGGTCTCCCCTTCATGCCAGGCCATCCAGACATACCTCCACCAACAGGGGTGCACTAGCCTTTTCCGTGAATGAGGGCTTCTTCTGGCTCCTGCCAGTAGACACCGACACCAAGCCCCTGACCGTCCGACTAAACCCCTCTCCCTGGAGGATGCGGCTCCACCATCAGTACAGGATCCCATGTGTCGCAGCTGTGAGGGAAACCCATAGGGCCAGGATTCTTTACTTGGGGGCTCATTCCTCTACATCTACATGGGGATTCTCCTCCTTCTCTATCATCAACTTTCCCTTATGTAGTCCCTGTTTCCCTCCTCCTGCCCACTCAGGTGCAGGACATACACACTGCAACACTGCCACCTGGTGACGAACTACCAAAAGCATTTACAGTTACAAGCCATAAGTATGTCGGGTATAGATGCAGGGGTGGGCCTAACCCTTAATTGCCCTACACTGCTGCAGTTTGTCTGTAATTCGTCATCTCGTCATCGAATGTTGTATAGAAATTTTGTAAATCCATCAGAGCTCCTTTTCTTGGTTCTGATGGCTCTCGGCTCTGCTTCTCCTTGCTTTTAGTGTTAGAGCAAGCATCAGAGTGTGGATGTCATGCAATGTTTGGTTCTAGACTTATTAAGTGTCACAACAGCATCGGGCCCTGTTCACACTGCAGAGCCTGACAAGCAAGCTGTTGTCTCCCAGTTGTTCAGCCAGAGCTGGGCACCGGCTGTTTCATGTATGCTGTTCCCCAGTTCTGCAGGAGTTAATTCCTGCTGATCTGAGGAACTCTGGTAGGAGCTCAGGTTGCTGATTACCAATCACAGCAGTCTCCTTCCTATAAAACATTCTGGATCCTGATACTCAGTGTCGATAATAGCTCCAGCATGTCCAGCGATTCTGGTCTTATTGTGGTGATCCACTTTTGGTGAACTCTGGTGTATTGTGCGATGTGGAAGTTTCCCGGTTGGTTGTTTGTTTACTTCCTCCCTTTTATATAATTTTCCCCTGTGCACGTATAGTCGCTCCTATGTGTTTGATTGCAGTGTGTCTGAGTTTTGTTTTTTCACCTGTCCATGTTTAGTTGTGGGGTTTGTGACTATGGGTTCGGCTCACCCCTTGGGTGGAGAAGGGTGAGAGGAGTTACACGAGGGCTAGGACAGGAGTTAGGATCACGCTGGTGACTCAGACCTCACTAACATCAAGCGTACCTCTGAACAAGGGTAAAGCTAAGGCTAAGGAACAGAACAGGGTCCCCAGTCTGAGGGTCAGTCAAGGTGTCCCTGTCAAGTCATCTCATCCCAGTGACAGTGGGAGTGAGTTGCACAGCAGGGGTGGTGAAACCTATGCAGCCGCACGATGGCCCAATTGGTAAGGGGGCCTGTTTCTACCTCCAAAGTAATATGCAGTTTCTGTCACAGACATATTATTGAACTACATAAGGCCCATATACTGTTCTTGCCCTCTTCTATCTGTGCCCATGTCTGTCACACATGTATAGATGGAAGAAAGCATGTAAGGTCTCAGAGAGGGCAGAGAAAAAGGCTGTAAAAAAGGAGAAAAGCACATAAAAAGAATAAGGCTAGAAGCTGTGCTGATTTATCAACTAATGAAGAATGCAGCACCTGGATACACCTAGATCTCATGTCCAGCCTTTATTACTAAGAGGAACATTCCTACAATAGAATATCTGAAACCTGGAAGGTCTGAACATTAATGAAGGAATGAAAATTGCAGGCTGAAACTTAGTGCAATTTTATTAACTAAACGATACCACTAATATATGTCAAAATTATTTTTCTATGCCATACGTAACCGAAGCTTTCAGACCAGTAATGATTGAATGATATTTCCCTACTAGTCCTTTTCTAGTATTCTGTCATGCTACATTTCTGGTGCTTGTAATCTGAAATACATTTAGGGGTACTTTGCACATTGCGACATCGCTACTGCGATGTCGTCGGGGTCAAATCGAAAGTGACGCACATCCAGCGCCAGTAATGACGTCGCAACGTGTAAAGCCTAGATGCACCGATAAACGATCGCAAAAGCGTCGAAAATTGGCGATCTGTGTAGTGTCGGTCATTTTCATAATTTCGCTGCAGCGACAGGTACGATGTTGTTCCTCGTTCCTGCGGCAGCACACATCGCTGTGTATGAAGCCGCAGGAGTGAGGAACTTCTCCTTACCTGCCTCCACCGGCTATGCGGAAGGAAGTAGGTGGGCGGAATGTTTACGTCCCGCTCATCTCCACCCCTCCGTTTCTATTGGCCGCCTGCCGTGTGACATCGCTGTGACACCGCACGACTCGTCCCCTTAGGAATGAGGCGGGTCGCCGACCAGAGCGACGTTGCAGGGCAGGTAAGTGCCTGTGAAGCTGCCATAGCGATAATGTTCGCTACGGCAGCTATCACAAGATATCGCATGTGCGACGGGGGCGGGTACTATCGCGCTCGGCATCTCTATCATCGGCTAGCGATGTTGCAACGTACAAAGTACCCCTTACTTGTTCCATACATCTCCCATACATTGAACTGCAGCTCTGTGTGATCAGCTTCTGTCTATATGCACAAGCCCCATGTACTGTAGAAGAGGTTTTCCTGAACTCACAGGGCGAGATAGGATAAGTCACTGGCTCAGAATATTTGATTCTTGTATCACAGCTGCAGTAGGTTGCATGAGATAAGAATAAATTATGGCTGCTTTATTCTTCAAGGTGCTCGATAAGGTACAATACGTGAGCTTTAATCTGGGGGGCGTGGGATTGGAGATCCAATTTTATTTTAACTTTTCATTTGAATATTTATTAAAAAGTCACAACAGTGAATCCCTCAAAGATGTATCATGTCAAGTCCTCTTTTATCTGCAAAACATGAACATCTTCATTTTATTAAAGACAGCAATTAGATAATAAGTATGTTCTGAAATCAAAACCCACAAACATATAGCGTCAATTTCCATCTATAATTATGGAATCAGGCAATTTACATGAACTATTAAAATTATGTTTTAAAAGATAAAAATGTCAAACATATTTAAAACGCATAATTACCAATTGTACCTTGTTTTGGTAGGAAACCCCTTTAGTAGACTTATACTTGCAGACTAAGGACATCTGTACAGGGTCTTTCCAATGTGCATACAAGTTTTGTATCTCTTATTTAACTTTACCTTGTTAAAATATATAAATTTATAAGAAATTTCTTGAAATTTTTTTTATTTAATCTTATGTTCAAAAAAAAATAATTTGTCATGTACAAGTCATAGATTTACATGTAAAAAGTTAAATGCCAGCTCTCAAAGTGTAGAAACAAAAATAGTTTTGTACAAAGCACAATATATTGATTTATGAATAGAAAATAAATAAAGAAGAAATGTACAAAAAAATATAGTAAATCGAAACGAAGATTATTTTAATTAACTTAATTTATTTTTCATTTTTTTAGTTTGCATATTTTGTTTGTACTTTTGTTTGTTTTTTTTTAGGCATTTATCAAATTATTTTATTTTATTTAATAGAAATGTGGTTTTCTCCGGTACGTGTCACACTGATGTCACACGGAGCACATACGTGCGGTCCGTGTGACACCCGTGCTGGTGGAGAAAAATGGATATGTCTACGTGTGGCGCACATGCTCCACACGGACACACGGTCCATGTGAAAACATGCACGTGTGCACAGACCCATTGATTTTAATGGGTCTACATGTGTCAGTGTCTCCGGTACATGTGAAAACGGATGTCACATGTACCGGAGACATGCATGTGTGAAGGCGGCCTAAGATGGTCCGTGTATTGCTTGTGATACACCAACTGGTCGGGGTTTTCCTGACCCAAACTTTACAGCTTCATAGGAATATATGTGGCTGTGAAGTTCAGGTCAGAAAACCACAGCCGGTCCATCCATCCATCACTGTCCATACACAGATGGGATTATACAGAGGTCTGAATGAGGCCTTACACAGCATTTAGCGTTATTATTTTCCAGTATGTGATTAGGTGTCACGTGTTCCCAGTGCACTCAGTGTTAAGATTTGTTAAGTGCAGATGCATCTTTTATTTATTAGCTACAACAGATGTACGCATAAGAATAGAAAAATCTTTTCCAAAGTGAACTTTTAGAAAGGCTTTCCTGATCTCATAGTGCAAGATTCAGTCCCTTTAGTTGGTCCTAAATAAGGAACCGTGCATCCTTTAGCCTATGATAAGGTTAAAGGTTACATGGCTGGTTTCTTTTAGAAAGGTTAATGGCTGCTTAACAATAAGGAGATCACAGACCCTCAGCAATTACTTGCAATCTGTCCAATACTGGGCCACTCCACCGTGCACCCCCAACGTCCCCCAGCTTCTACCCACTTTCATAGCTTCGGACCAGGCACATTTTCGGGTTTTAATGTACATGAGCTTTTACTGATTCTAAAAATATGTTCTTTCAGATTTTAAAATAATTTTTGCCTCTTTTGTAATACATAGTTTAATTTTTATTTCCTCTTTATTTTCCTTTTTCCTTTTTTTTGTGATATAGCGGGAAAATATAAGGATGAAAAATATTTTTAGTGTCCGTTGTGGTTGTAAAAAAATAAACATTGTGAAAAGTAGACATGTACACTAACGAGCAAAAGGGTAACAATGTTTTGAACGTTTGACTTTGAGGCTGCATATCTCACCACTACAGATGTGGACATGAGACTACTATAATATTATAGATAATCAGTTTGGATATCTCATACATAAAATTCACTTTCAACTATTTAGCATATGATTAGTTATGCAGATTCTTCTCATGTTGCTGCATTGTTACTGTTTTGCTCCTCAAAACCTAAGATTTTATGTTAGTATTTTGTAAATCCACCTTTGGCTTTCAACATTGCCTCAATTGTTCTGACCATGCTCTCCAAGCATGTTTCGACCAAAATCTGAATCCAGGTCTCTTCTACACATGCCCAATTTGATGTATACTGATCAACTCACTTGTGTTTGATTGGGTTATTGTCTGGGGGCCAATCCAGCACCTCTATTTAATTCTGCAACACTATGTTGTCTTTTTCATACCGATAGTACTTGAGTGTATGCAGTACCTCATGTTGTAGAATGCACAGCATTGAAACCACCATTGATCCTTGTCAAGAATATCATGCTTTTGGCTGTAAAACAGCCCCATATCATCAGGCTTCCTCCATAGAACTTGACAGTTCCTTCAATTTCTCAGTCTGTTAGCCTCTTTTTCTCTTGTTTCCTCCAGGCTCATTTGCACCCAAAAGGGCCTAGTCTATTGATTTTCATCACATCGCTCTAAATCATCGATTTCCAATCTTCTACTGTCCACCTTTTGTACTTTTTTGCAAATTCGAGCTAAGGCTTCTTATGATGATATTGAAGTTGAGGCTTCTTCACCTTTTTCAGGCCACCATTCCAGACTTGTGTAACGTACATTGCACGGTGCTTGCATGGACACCTGTGGTCTCACTAATACAAAATATACGAGCCACCTCCACTGCCGTATTTGTAGTGCCAGAACTTATAGACTTTGTGATGAACCGACTTGTTGACTCCAATATTTTGCCTGCACGTCTACCTCTTGGCTTTGGAATGGAAGGATGGACTTAATTTTGTATTAATCAAACTGTCATAGCACTCACATGATAGGGTTTGGCAATTTTCTTGACCTAGAGACAGCTACCGATTAGCTGGATCATACTGTTTCTCTTTTCTTGGAAAATCTCCTTCATGGCTGCTCCTCGATTCAAACTAGTGAGCAAAACAGTAACAATGCAGTGACATGACAAGAATCTGTATAGCTCATCATAAGCTAAACATTGCAAGTCAAATTTATGTATGAGATAATCAAGATGATTGTCTATAAAATGGAGGTAGTCTCAACCTGGAAGCTGTAATGGATGTTGAGATATGGAGCCTAAAGTTCAAAAAATTGTAACCTTTTTGCTTGTCAATTTTTCACAATGTGTTGTTTTTTTTTTACAACCACAAGGAACATTAAAAACATTTTAACCCCTTTACGACCGCCGATACGCCTTTTAACGGCGGTAAATAAGGGTACTTTTTCCGATCCGCCGCTTTTTAACGGCGGTCGGAAAAAAGGGTCTAGCGCCCCCCAGAGTCAGAAAATTTCCGGGGTCTCAGCTGCCGGGGGTAGCTGAGACCCTGGAGATCATGATTCGGGCCGGTTTTTCCGGTCCCCGCTCACCTGATGACCGGTATACACCGTATACCGATCATCAAGTTATAGTAAATGACCGCGCCGGTAAAAAATGATTTATCTCCCATCTGGCATGTTCAAACATGCCAGATGGGAGATAAATCTTTTTCCCGGTTCCCTCCGGTCCCCCGGTGTCCCCAAAGTGCCCCCCCGACCCCCAACCCCCTCCCGAAAATCCAAGATGGCCGCGCGCACCGGCGATCACAGCAGCGCGCCGGCCGCATTTCCACTGTTCCTATGGTTTCTGTCGCATGTGCCATCACACATGCGACAGAAACCTGCTCCCTAGGCCCTGCCGGGTCCCCCCCTACCCTCCCCCTGGTGTCCCCCGGTGTCCCCCGGTGTCATACATACCGGAGTGCTGATCCCCCGCGGCCCCCTCCTCCGGCTCCTTCTCTGCAGACTCCGGTCACATGTGCCGAGCAGATGACAGCTTCCTGTGTTCAGGACGCTGGCTGCTGCTGCACAGAGTCTGCAGCTGTGACCCGGGGAGAGTGGGTGCAGATTCTTTGCACCCACTCTCCTCAAATGGAGGGTCTGCCCTCCTAGAAAATGGGGGATACGTTCCCTGAACGTGTCCCCCATATTCTAGAAGGTCCAGAGGCGACGTGGGACATCCAAATGGATTATTGTGGATTTTTTTTTTTTTCTTTTCAATAAATTGGTCAATCAGGGAATGTTTTGGGGAGTGTTTTTTCAAATAAATTTTTTTTTTGTTGTCAATTTTTTTTTTATTACTGTCAATTAGTTATGTCGGGTATCTGATAGACGCCGTGACATAACTAATTGCTGGGCTTGATGCCAGGTGACATTACACACCTGGTATCAACCCCATTCATTACCCCGTTAGCCAACGCACCAGGGCGCGGGATGAGCTGGGGCGAAGCGCCAGAATTGGCGCATCTAATGGATGCGCCACTTCTGGGGCGGCTGCGGCCTGCTATTTTTAGGCTGGGAAGAGTCCAATAACCGTGGCTCTTCCCATCCTGAGAATACCAGACCCCAGCTGTCAGCTTCACCTTGGCTGGTGATCTAATTTGGGGGGACCCCACGTTTGTTTTTTTTTTTTAATTATTTATTTATAAATAATTAAAAAAAAAAAACAGCTTGGGGAGCCCTCCAAATTGATCACCAGACAAGATGAAGCTGTCAGCTGTGGTTTGCAGGCTACAGCTGTCTGCTTTACCCTAGCTGGCTATCAAAAATAGGGGGGACCCCACGTCATTTATTTTAATTATTTTTTTTTTTTTGGGCTAAATACAAGGCTAGGCATCCTTTAGTGTCACATGAAAGGCACTAAAGGGCGCCAGCTTAGAATATGCAGGGGGGTGGGACGTTATATATGTTTGACATCTATCCATTCATCCATTGTAGCATTTTACGCTGTGTGCCCACAATCAGGGTTTGCAACATTTTGGGCGCAGAGTGTTTTCCCTGCGTCCATAACGCTGCGTTGTGCAGTAGAAGCACAGTGGCAGGATTTTTAGAAATCCCGTGCCCACTGTGTTTCTTTTCTCCGCAGCATAAATCGACCTGTGGCGCAGCTTCCCGAGCCTCAGGATGTCAATTTATGCTGCGGAGATGAGTGTTCTTTGCAGGTAGAATAGAACTAAAGTCCACAGCAGCCTGAACCCAAATCGTGGGCATGGGCAGCTGCGTTCTCCCGTGGACAACACTCACATTTCTGCAGGAGGCTGACACTGGGTACTAGACGCCGTGTCGCTGGATCATGGCCACATAGCCTAAAGGCTACTTTACACGCTGCGATATCGGTCCCGATATCGCTAGCGTGGGTACCCGCCCCCATCTGTTGTGCGACACGGGCAATCGCTGCCCATGCCGCACAACATCGCGCACATGCGTCACACATACTTACCTGCCCGGCGACGTCGCTGTGACCGGCAAACCGCCTCCTTTCTAAGGGGGCGGTCCGTGTGGCGTCACAGTGACGTCACTGAGCGGCCGCCCAATAGAAGCGGAGGGGCGGAGATGAGTGGCCGGAACATCCCGCCCACCTCCTTCCTTCCTCATAGCGGCCGGGAGGCAGGTAAGGGGAGCTTCCTCGTTCCTGCGGCGTCACACATAGCGATGTGTGCTGCCGCAGGAGCGACGAACTACATCGTTACTGCTGCAGTAACGATAATCGAGAATGGACCCCCATGTCACCGATGAGCGATTTTGCACGTTTTTGCAACGATGCAAAATCGCTCATCGGTGTCACACGCAGCAACATCGCTAATGCGGCCGGATGTGCGTCACCAATTCCGTGACCCTAACGACTCCGCATTAGCGATGTCGCAGCGTGTAAAGCCCCCTTAACAGTGAGAAATTTTTTGCTACAGCAACAGTTTTGTGAAGTACCTGTGGATTCAAAATGTTTACTATACTCCTGAATAAAATCCTTGAGGGGTCCAGTTTCCAAAATGAGGTCACTTGTGGGGGGTTTCTGATGTATAGGTGCCCAAGGGGCCCTGCTAATGTGACATGGTGCGCGCAATTTACTTCAACTTTTCCAAAATTCAAATGGTGCTCCTTCCATTCCAAGCCCTCCCATTTATCCAAACAAAGGTTTTTGGCCACATATGTGGTATCCCTGCGCTCACAAGAAATTAGATAACAACCTGTGGGGTACACGTTTTGTTGTTGCCTCTTGAAAAAGTGAAAAATGTGTCGCTAAATCAACATTTTTGTGAAAAAAATGAAAATTTCAATATGGCAACCTAAGCTTATCAAATTCTGTGAAGTATTCGTGTATTCAAAATGCTCAATATACACCTAGATTAAAGCCTTGAGGGGTCTTATTTCCAGAATGGGGTCACTTGTGGGGGACCTCCACTGCTTAGGCACCTCAGGGGTTCTCCTAATGCAACATGGCGTCCGCTATTGATTCCAGCCAATTTTGCAGTCAAATTGCACTCCTTCTCTTCTGAGCCCTGTAGTGTGCCCAAACAGTTGATTTCCACCACATACAAGATATCAACAAACTCAGGAGAAATTGCGCAATAAATTTCATGGTGATTTTTTTCCTGTTACCCTTGTGAAAAAAAAAGCTACCTGGTTGAAGTAACAATTTTGTGGTAAAATTTTATTTTTTTATTTTCATGGCTCAACGTTATAAACTTCTGTAAAGCACCTGGGGGTTCAGGGTACTCACCAAACATCAAGATAAATTCCTTGAGGGGCCTAGTTTCCAATATGGGGTCACTTGTGGTGTTTTTTTGCTGTTTACGTACCTTAGGGGTCCTCCAAATGCGACATGGTGCCCGCAATCTTTTTCAGCCAAATTTCCTTTCCAAAATTCAAATATTGCTCCTTCCGTTCCAAGCCCTCCCATTTCTCCAAACAAAGGTTTCAGACCACAAGTGAGGTATCACCGCGCTCATAAAAAAGTGGGTAACAAACATTGGGGTCACATTTTTGGAATTACCTCTTGAAAAAGTGAAAAAATTGATGCTAAAGCAACATTTTTGAGAAAAAAATGAAAATTTTCAATGTGACAACGTAACGTTATCAAAATCTGTGAAGTACCTGTGTATCCAAAATGCTCACTATACCCCTAGATAGAAGCCTTAAGGGGTCTAGTTTCCAAAATGGTGTCACTTGTAAGGGGTTTCTGCTGTTTAGGTACCTTGGCGGACATGTAAATGCAACATGGTGCCCGCAATCTATTTCAGCCAAATTTGCTTTCCAAAATTCAAATATTGCTCCTTCTGTTCCAAGCCCTCCCATTTGTCCAAACAAAGGTTTCTGACCACATGTGGGGTATTGGCGCGTTCATAAGAAAGTGGGTAACAAGTTTTGGGGTTCATTTTGTTGTGTTATTTCTTCTAAAAGTGAATAAATTTGGGGTAGAGCAACATTTTAGGTAAAATTTTATTTTTTGCTTTTTTTCATTCCACTTTGCTTTAGTTCCTGTGAAGCACCTGAAGGGTTAATAAACTTCTTGGATGTGGTTTTGAGTACTTTGAGGCGTGCTGTTTTGAGAATGGTGTCACTTTTAGGTATTTTCTGTCACTTAGGCCTCTCAAAGTCACTTCAAATGTGATGTGGTCCCTAAAAAAATGGTTTTGTGAATTTTGTTGAAAAAATGGGAAATTGCTGATGAACTTTGACCCCTTCTAACTTCCTAACCCCAAAACATTTTGTTTCAGAAATTGCGCTAATGTAAAGTAGACATGTGGGAAATGTTATTTATTAACTGTTTTGTGTGACATAACTCTCTGGGTTAAGGGCATAAAAATTAAAAGTTTGAAAATTGCAAAATTTTCAAAATTTTCATCAAATTTCCGATTTTTTCACAAATAAAAGCAAAAAATATCGTTCTAAATTTATAACTATCATGAAGTACAATATGTCACGAAAAAACAATGTCAGAATCACCGGGATCCGTTGAAGCGTTCCAGAGTTATGACCTCATAAAGTGACACTGGTCAGAATTGCAAAAAATGGCCTGGTCATTAAGTACAAAACTGGCTTCGTCCTAAAGGGGTTAAAATGTTTTCCTCTTTCTATACAACATATTTTTATATCTTGGACATATGTTTTTGATGGTGGTGGGTCTAGAAATAGTGATTCAGAACGGCAGTGTCTGTTTTTTTAAGTTTTTTTTTTTTTTTAATTTATTTGTACTCTATGCCTTCCATATGATTTTATAAGGCCTTTGAGGTCCTTTAGAACACATTAATACATCTTTTATGACTATTTCTCCCCGTAACTGGGGTTGGTATAATAGCCCTAGTTACAGGAGAAAATTATTTTCTTATTTGCACACCAGTGCTTACTGGGCATCCTGTCCTCATCCTTACAGCCAGAGATCTAATGCTCTGTGCTTCCTAATCTGCATACAGTGCATTTCTTCATTGCTATGTATACAATTATAGAGAATTTAGATAAGATAATAAATCTCATCTGCCTTTTCTGCTGGGTGTCTTGCTTCACCTGGCAGCCAATTACCTGCCCCCACAGCTGCACAATGCAGCAGCTCTCTTCTGCAGTGATGTTTTACAACATCACTGCAGAATAAAATTGGGACCTCTTAGAAGTTTATAGCCTATGGGCAGTACAGAAGAAAAGTACTCATTAGATAGTGCCCATATAAATCCATGTCTTATTTGTTCAGTACAGGACTGGTCTTCCAATGCAAGAGGTGTTTATTATGGTGATTTCACAATGGCCTAGTGATGAGGATCTCCAACAGAGGACCTGCGTAATGTTATGGTTCGGGGTCCTTCTGAGTCCCGGTCCAGTTCCATCATTGACTCCCATATTGACTCACAGCGCCACCTGTCCGTCACTCGAGGTATTGGGCTGACAGGCATCAGGTGGCTAGAGTCTTCTACCGTTCTGAGCCTAAGTGCTCATTTAGCGAGGCGCAAGCGTCATTGTCTATTGCTGAAGCTCAGTGAGAACACTGTGCTGCATGTATGCTTGGGTTCCATTCTTCCTGCAGTGCTTGTGGCAGGTGTGTGTGTGCGATAGGAGAGAGTTAATCAGGGCTAGGTGCCGGTACCAGGTATTCGTATCTCGGTACACCTGTGTCTTGGCACGGTGAGAGTCAGTCTCTGTCCTATCAGTCCTCGGGTGCCCAGTAACGCTAGCTGGGTAGCCCACCCAGTCAGATGTGCCCCTTACGCACATGACCGATAGTCTGCAGTGCCTGTGGAGACTAGTGTATATGTGTACCAGTCCTCGGGTGCCCAGTAACGCTGGCTGGGTAATCCACGCAGTCAGACATGTCCCTTACACACGTGATTGGTAGTCAGCAGTGCCTGTGGCAGACTTGTGTACGCTAACCGGGCTATCCTACCAGTCTATCGTGCTCCCTACGCATGTGACCGGTTCAGCGTCTATGTCCTCGGTTTCCCAGTGACGCTAACTGGGTTACTTCTCGGTCTGATGTGTGCCTACACACGTGACCGATACTTGTTTGGTTTTCTTAGTCTGACGTGTCCCTACACACATGACCGATACCCGTGTACCTGTGAAGCTAACAGGGACACGCTACACATTGGGATGTGCGCTTAAGCATCCCCTTCGTTCTCATTTGGGTTTTCCTGAGTTGCTATATCCGTCCACCAGTCCCTTAGTTTCCTTGTCATCTGCCCGGCGGACTTTGGGCAATGATTGGCATCATATTATTTCATCTCCAATCGTCCCCTTTGTAACACTGCATCTGGTAACTCAGAAGCGACAGTTGGGGGAGATCTCCGGGTCTCTCAGGGTCTCAGAGGAGGATTTCGAATCCGAACCGCGCAGATGTATATGAAACAGGAAAATGACCACACAGAGACGTATCTCTATTTGGGAGAAGCACTGTGGTCTTCTTACCCTTGTATTCAAAGCATAACATTCTTATACAGTTTTTCTGCATTGTCTCTTAACCAACCAATTTGCTTGGGTTTAACTCATTCACTTAGTAAAGCATTTCAAGCGTGTCTAGGCATAGACGAGAGTCTATGAATAGAACAATATCAGTTACTTATTTGAAACTACAGTAAAAGTAACTTCTATTCATGAATGTCAGTTACTTATTCATGAACTAAAGATAAGTATTTCTTCTATTCAAGAATGTTAGTTACCTATTTGAAACTACAGATAAGTATCTCTTCTATTCATGAATATCAGTTACTTATTCATGAACTAAAACTTATTCTACTTAGCCCCAAGCATAATTTGTTTTCGTTATACATTCCGTTAATATTTCAATTAGGTATATGTGGAGAAGCAATACATAAAGCATTCAAAGGACAGATTATCTTATTATAGTACACTGGACAAATGATTTATAGCCTAGGCCTTAACACCCCTACTATTGTATATTAAAAAAAATAAATAATTTCTATACCGAACATTCCTTTAAAATATCCTCCTGAGTTTCTTCTATGTTTGTTGTAATGAGAAGCCTTAGTAGAGCAGTATTTCAGCAACACAATTATGAATGAGGTTTCAGCTTCTATAGAAGGGAAGGAGACCTACAATTACCTGCAGCTCTTTAATAGATTAACGTACAAAGATTTGCACATGTTCCTTGTTTGCCTCTTTTGCACAATTACATCTAACGTTTGTCTATTAACTTTGAATAGAGGTAAAACAATGAGTAAGGTAAAGCGTTCACCAGCCAAATGTTGCTGCATAATTCTGCCACCTTTTCCTCCTTCCTGAGACCGGTGGCCACTGCTGTGTCACTTTATACTGCAGCGTTCTCCCTTTATTTCCTGACAAGGAGCATTTACATCTCCTCTACTACATCCTCCTACGACCAAACACTGCTCTGTTTGAAACAAGGAGCTTGACTGCTGTTCTTTCTTCTACCCACGACTCGCAGTTTTCTGCCTCTGTTGTCCTGATGAAGTGGTTTCTACCTCCTACATAATGACATGCATGTTTAGCTGTGTGCCACCACCCCGTGTCCTCCTTATTCTCCACTACTAATACAATGACTGAAGAATAATTGATGAAGACATGAGTTTGGATGATAAAAGCGTTGTATAACATTAGAAAATGATTCAAGCTTCTTCCAAAAATTGGACATTTGTCAACAGGTTGCATTTAGAAACCTTAAAGGGAACCAAACATCAGGATTTTGGTATATAAGGTAAACCCAGTGCAGTACTGGCACTATCAGGCACAGGCTGTACATACCATTAGTGGGCAGCTCGGATGTTTAGGCTGTGAAATCCATGTTTATGAAGTTTGAAAATTCATCCACTTTTTGACTGACTTGTGCACTTCTCCAGATAATATCCGGGCGGGTTATACACATGCTGAAGAATGCCTGTCCCCAGCGCTGCTGCCGGAGTTACTGGAGGAGTGCCCAACATCACTAAGGGAGAGGAGGATAGGCCTGGAGGCTGCAGAGCTGATCCCAAAACAGTCAGAGGAGGATGCAGCACCCTTTAAAATTGAGGGAGGCACGGAGGCCGAGATGTTACCCTACTCCCGCTGGGAAGAAATCCAACACCCCCTGCTGAGGAAGAACTATCCATCTTGATGCTCAGCATGCATGTGACTTGGGAGCCCACAGACAGCAAGTTGCCAGTAGCACGGAGTCCAGCCAATAAAGTGCAGCGCCATACAAGAGCGAGACCACCCCCTGTGCAGCATTCTCCAGACAAACAGAAGGGAGAAGTGACAGCCCAAGATCTGAAGGAAAAGCAGTCACTCAGAAAAGCCAGGCACCAGGTTAGAGGTCCTCTCTACCGTGGAGTAGTGGAGGAATTCAGCCTGAAGACTGGCTACGGCTTTATAGTTGCGCCCGGCATAAAGGAGGGCATTTTTGTGAGTCAACGGGATGTCCGGTCCCATTTGCCCAGAGGACACCCTAGTCGTGATCTACACATTGATAAGGACGTAATTTAGGTTGATGCAATCTAATCATGCATCCCTCTTAAACTGTCTGCAGTCCAAATTATGAGTCACTCGTGGTAGCATGCATTACCCTCTCTTTCGCTCACACCAGAGAGACGTACTCGGATATGAATAGAAAGTAAGACTGATTTATTTCCGGAAGTGTTACAAATATATATAACCTTATTGGCTAGGTGCCAAGAATACGTAACACGTCTCCTATTGGATAAACTAGATACAGCTTATTCTGTGATATACAATTTACTGTAATGTGCTTGGTTCCTCATTTATATTAAGCAATGTCAGCATGATTCACTGGTCACAAGAATAGCCCAGACTGTCTGTCTGAGTCTTATGCCAAGAATGATATGTGGGGTACAGTTCAAACAACATCTTAAATCTTGTTCTTTATGGATATCTCCATGTAACTCCTATATACTCATAATAATGATAATCACATCCCTAACAGTCCCCCCTTTGGAGATAGCCAAAAAGTCTTTCCTTACGTTTCCAGGTCTATTGATCTGTCCTAATGCTGATGGTTACCTCACTCACATACGAGATACCCCATCCCTTGTGGATGAATCTCCCCACCCAACAGACTATGCATAGGAAGCCAGATCCTGACCGTGTTCTCTAGACTGTCCTCATGGCTATGTTCCGCTGGCCCACGTTATTCAGGAAGGGGGAACGTGGCACTAGTCCTTTAATTGGCTAATATTTATCAGGGTTGGGTTCACTCAGAGTCTCATGCTCCTCAGTCCTTAGGCGGTGATGGTGGGACATCATCAAAGGTGGGATGCACAGTCGTCTTTTGGTCCACATGCTTAGATATCATCATCCTGGCACAAAATATCGGGTAGAAGAGGGAAGACAGCCATCTCCTGGTCTCAGGCAGGTCCGACATCTCTTTGTAGTGGAATGCATGGATCTTCGTCCGAAGAAAAAGAGTGAGAGAAGAGAGAGAGAAAAAGAGAGAGAAAGATTGAGAAGAGAGGAAGAGAGAGAAAAAGATTGAGAAAAGAGAGAGGAAAAGAGAGAGGAAAAGAAGAGAGAGAAAAAGAGGAATGAGAGAAAGAGAAAAGAGAAGAAATCTAGATCTGGCTGGATCTGGAGGAGAAAACTCAAAAACGTGTATTAGGCAAATGTTTAAACAAACAACAAGCTTAGTTGAAGTATCTGGGGGTACTTCTAAACAGGATTTCATAGGGTCTCAACCTAGTGGTCCCTGCTGTGGTGTGTCTGACACTGAACAATGCAAGCGAAGACTCTCATGCCCTTGCTTTCTACACTGCCCCAACCTCCCAACCTTCCCTCTATTCTGTGGCTGGTATGGGGTGTGTAGAGTCAGTTCTGTGTCTAAGGCCTGCCATATCTCTTTGGCTGGCAGTGAAAGCAGGTCACTAGCCACTTCCTATGGTCTCCGGGAGCCCACAGCTGCACCCTATCTCAGTCCTCTTCTTCTTCTGGGACTTGCTCTTGTAGGGTCAGGACAACGTTTTCTCAAGACTTTCCATCCTTCCTTTCTTCTTCACATCTGGGTCATTCGAAAAGCACAGATTGACTGACTGTTTCTCTCGTAAGTGGTCTTGGGGCTTCTTTGAATGTTCTGTCAGTGAGGGCACTTCTTACTGCTTCCCTTGACTCCTCCAATGTAGGCCTCAACCCTGCTCACCGCGACTCTGTCTGGCAATAGCAAAGCTTCCATCCGTTCTTCTATGGCCTCATGGCGGCGTACAGTTCCATTGTCAGTGATCAAGTCTCTTATCCTCCACAGAGTAGATGCTGGCTGCCATCTTGCAGGCTTCAGCGAGAGCACATACATCTGCTTCTTTACAGACAGGCATGCGGGTAGCGACTGCTCTATCAGCACAGCGTCTTCTGCTACCAGCACCATACCCATGTTGAACCGTCTTCTTGATGCACATCTTGATCCATCCGCAAAGATGTTAAGTCAGGGTCCAAAGGTGTTAAGTCAGGGTATCGAATCCAGAGTTTCAGCTATGCCAGAGTCGACTACCTCTTCCACCAAGGTGTCAGAGGTGGGACACGTCAGAGGTGGGACACTCCCCCCTTGGAAGAGGGAGAAGTTCAGCAGGATTAAGGACCCCACACCGAGAGATGGTGACTTTGTCAGGGAGCAGTGATGTCATACGGGCACTGATCTTCAACTGGTGCTTTAGGTAGGTGTTCAATCTGGCTGAGTAGTGTTCAAAGGACTGCTATCTTCTTCCATGGCAAACATGTAGAATGACTTCTGGGCTGGAGATGACGTGATGATACTCTTCAGGTGACTGTGACTGTAACTCAGGTGACTACGACTGTAACTCAGGAGTCACCAGCCGTAGTTGTTTGCATATGGGCTCTCGGAGACCTGATACAAAGGACTATACCCAGGTTTGTAAGAAAGAGCAATGAGTGTAACTTGGGGTCAGGAGAACACTGAAATTCTAAAAACTAAGATCCCCTAAAACCCCGGGGAAAGAGAAAAGAGCACATGAGGGTTTGGAAACTACCAAGCAGCACCCCCTGACTACATCTACACAACTAGGAAAAAGCAGTGGAGCGTATCTACTCTACCTCTCCTGTGCTGACCCTGTAACTCGGGGCCCTGCACTCTCCCTCATCCCGACGGTAGACCTGATGGTGGTCAGGGCCGAGCCTCCAGCGTATCCCTATCTCCTGTCAGACCCTGCAAACTAAGACACAAAGGATTACTGGGTGCTGCCAACGAAAACTTTAATATATGTCAACTCCTGATGATCAATGTCCCCTTGGGACCACATGAACCTTCACCCTCTCTATCAGGGAACTCTTGTGCAAGACACCAGGCAGGATAACATACAAGTGAAAATATCTCAAAACTAGGCTAAGTAACAACTGCCATATGCAGAAAAATATTCACTGTCCACCAGGACTAATAGTGAGCAGTCTATATGGTCTACTAAATTGTATAACATACAGAAAAAACAAATATGCAAAAGTGAAGGGAAAAGGTCCACAGGACTATCAGCAATAACCTCTGCTAAGGTTCATTAGTGGAAAAATGGAGTGTGTGTGTTCCAGGTCCCTGTCTCCCCCCTCTGCAGTCCCTGCTATGTCAGCAATAAACAGAGCAGTGGCTGTGGCTGCTGAAACAAAAATGGGGAACCGGGTGTCGGCTGGACTAAAATGGCGTCTAAAGATGAACTATGTAGTGTCTGAGTTAAAACGTCCACTAAAGATAATTACCGATAAGAAACAGCCGCTAAAAGAGGAAGTAGGTGTTGGCCAAAAATGGCGTCTGAAGAGTCCTGGGAGAGAGTGAAAAGAAAGATGTCATGTATTGTGACATCTACATTCAGGAGGTATTCAATCTGTCACCGGGAATATGGATTATATAGGGACCCCTGGGCTGACCCTGTAACTAGGGACCCTGTACTCGCCCTCATCTCGACGGTAGACCTGATGGTGGTCAGGGCCGAGCCTCCAGCGTATCCCTATCTCCTGTCAGCCCCTGCAATAATATCCCCATACCATACCCCACCCAGGGCTGAGTAAAACACTGAGTGACAGAAAGAAATCTACATTCAGAACAGGAATAATGGGGTGGGCTTACGTGGACACAGTGCTTATGTTTCTTATGTTCACAGACAGGTAAAATACACATAGTGCAGTTGCTAGATTCAGAATTACTCATCAATTCTCATCTAGAATTCTCCATTTCAACATACGTGTGTCATTTACAACTAAACTTCACCGAATTTCATTCACAGGACTGAAATGGAAACTAACACTTCCCTGTTTTGTTTTTTTTTTCTTTCTTTTCAACTCTCCTACGGTGTTTCACACCAAAAACTGCGTACATTATACATAAAACGTCTTCCAGTGTCACTTGGGTGATAAGGTACATACACCCTCACTGCAAACCTGGCTCCATTACTGGCCAGAAAGAATCCCCAGCTTTAATCTGGGTGAAAACATCTTTCAGGGAAAACTATATATGAGATATTATGTCAGAGAGAGAATTCACGATATACATACACCTCCATGAGAACGGTCTATCGAATACTCAATAATTCCGATTAAGACCAAAGTTTAGGGGTCTCCCCCAATGTATTCAATTCTAGGTAAGAATACATTGACATCCACTAAAACAAGACCAGTGAGTACGTATACCACGTTCAACTCACTGCTTAGCATGAAAACCGTACCAGGTAACAGTCAGGGCTCTTTCACCCACTTGTTCCTTAACACTGCACCTGTACATCAGGTCCAAGGTATCAAACATCAATTATTGATGACACGTCACTCATAGGTGTATATATCTCAGTGTTCCTTCACAAGGACTGCAGCCTCTTGAGGCTTCCATGTCACATATTTAGGGCGTTCTTGTCTGGGACTATCGGAATAATGGTGCGATGCCATGTGTGGCCTGACGTCCTCAAATAGGACAGCACCTGTGGTTTACCTCTACTAGGGACAGTGTTGGTGGTGGGGTGGATCATTGTTAAATCATTGTCATCTTCCTGCCCCCCCTCGGTGTCTTCTGCTGCTCCAGCAACAAATAGGCCAGTGGCCTTGGGACTGAAGATGGCTGGAAAAGGGAACTGGGTGCGGCCCAACCTGAAATGACGTCTGGGCAGGCTGGGGAGGGCGTTTGGTGGGCAGGGGGACAAACTACACAAGTCCAACCCTCTGAGGATGACATATAGGGTGGTGGGCATTGCTTTCTAATGGGCTTGGCCACTTCCTGAGATGCCATTTTCTGATCTGGTGCAATATAGAAATATCTACTATGCCAATTTTCTATCATCTTTTGACGTTCTATACCATGCCTCAGCATCCATAAGGAGATCTTTATCTTTCAAGATCCCTCGCTTGTTTAACAAAACATCTTTCCATTCCTTCTCGTTCGCTTACTAATTCTTCTGCCGTTAACTTGACAGGTGTGGACTGATTAGACCCCATATTAAAAAGGGTACACGACCTAAACTAACACGTCAATCTGGATGTCTGCTATGCCGTAATCCACTTCCTCTTCTGGACCAGAGACTATACACATCCACAGAATACATAGAATTTCTACCTCAGTCCACAAACCATAACTTGACAGGTTGTCCTACCAGGAAGAGGTGTCACGTGGGTGATAGATACTAAATTCACCCTCACTATCTCTTACTTCATGTACTGGTAACCTCTGTTCACACTATATACACCTTCTTTGAACGGTCCGTCCAGAACATCAATAATCAATGATTAAGCCTGACATCAAGGGTTTTCCCCAGTATATTCAATTCCTAGGTAAGAATACACTGACATCCACTAAAACAAGACCAATGAGTACAACTTAAACTCACTGCTTAGCAGGAACACCATACCAAGTAACAGTCAGGGTCAGTCCCCCACTTTTGTAACTTTATACAAGACTGCACATGTACATAGAAAACCCTTCCAAATCTTCTATCCCCGAAGATCAGGTCCGTCCAAGGCCTTATCAAACATCAACTATCGACCGGGCTTGTTAACACACCAGTGTATCTCCTCTTATACACAACAGTTAATTTATTTTTTTTTTTTCCAGTTTCTCCTTCACTCATAGAAGAAACCAGCTTCAATATACTTCAATATATCAAAGTATATTCCCGTGACACAACTTCCTCTTTTCGCGTAACCTGCAAGTACGAACGAACAAAGCACATAGAACTTCCTCGTTTTGCAGCCCACCTCGCTGCAAACAAATACAGTGATTAGAGCGATACCAGCAAGTATTCCACCTGCTGCAAATAGACAGACATTTTTACACAGGTAGACACAGGTCAATACAATGACATAACAATAAGGACACTATATACACCATCCAGGTGGCTGATCTCACCTGCAGATATAACCATATATATCCATATATATGTATCCAGCGTATATCACAACTTCCTCATTTTCCTCTACTTTCAACTCAGAGAAAAACGAAACTATAGAACTTCTGCTTTTCTCAAAGAGCAGACAAAAACCACATTACATAAATTACAGACAGCTTAAGGTGAACCTGACCACCTTGGTGTGGGATCTCTTAGGACGGCTTATCTCATGCGAGATGGCGGTCATTAGGTGTCTAGACTGGGACAGCCCAACCCCCCCCTTCGAAATGCAAGTACACGCATGAGGTTTGCAAGGTGAGATTATACAAATGATCTCACCTGCAGCTGGAGTTGCGCAATTCTCCACGTTGGGCGCCAAATGATAAGGACGAAATTTAGGTTGATGCAATCTAATCATGCATCCCTCTTAAACTGTCTGCAGTCCAAATTATGAGTCACTCGTGGTAGCATGCATTACCCTCTCTTTCGCTCACACCAGAGAGACGTACTCGGATATGAATAGAAAGTAAGACTGATTTATTTCCGGAAGTGTTACAAATATATATAACCTTATTGGCTAGGTGCCAAGAATACGTAACACGTCTCCTATTGGATAAACTAGATACAGCTTATTCTGTGATATACAATTTACTGTAATGTGCTTGGTTCCTCATTTATATTAAGCAATGTCAGCATGATTCACTGGTCACAAGAATAGCCCAGACTGTCTGTCTGAGTCTTATGCCAAGAATGATATGTGGGGTACAGTTCAAACAACATCTTAAATCTTGTTCTTTATGGATATCTCCATGTAACTCCTATATACTCATAATAATGATAATCACATCCCTAACAACATGGGAGACCTGGTCGAGTTTACCAGACACCAAGGTGAACGAGGCTGGTATGCACTGGACGTAGTGCCATGCCCTAGGATTCCCAGCTACAGCCCTGCTGTTCCCACCAAGTCCCCACAACAAGACACAGATAAAGAACAAGATAAAGAGCAAGATAAAGAAAAAGAACAAGCTAAAGACAAAGAAAAGGAAGAAGACAAAGACACAGAAACCTCAAGGTGTCAAAGTCCTACAGGCAACAGCCCTGGTTGTGAAAGGAGAGAGTCCATGTAAAGAGTACAGCAAAGTTACAGTTGACCAGTTTGCAACATTAAAGCAAAAGTTCAAGAGAATGTGCCCACATGAACTGATGTGAGAACCCTTTTTACAAAAATCTTTGCACCTGGTTTGTGCAATTTCTACTAAGGACTATAAGGCTATGAACTGGCTATAGCCACAAACTCTCGCAGTGTTTATAGTTACCCCAGAGGTACTACCACCAGAGCACGCCCGTTTATGGGGCCTGGCTCGCCTACGACAAGGGAGCACGCCTGTTTATGGATTTGGCTCTCCACCACAAAGAAGCAACACCGACTGAGAAAGCCGCCTCTACATCCTGCCAGAAGTGGCCGAAGACGCGGCTCGACGGGAGAGGGGCTTGCCTTCAACCACCAGCCCCAGGAGAGGTAGATTGGAGGAAAGGTCTGGGGAAACAGATGGCCCAGACCTGGTTGCTAAAAGGTGACGTGCATCCTGAGAGGGTTTTGGGTGGGTAACGGACTTGTGGGTGGAGGGTGGTGATGTATGGTACCTGGTATGTTTTATAATGTTTTATACTGTTTTAAATGTTTTGCAAGTTTGCACTTTAAATGTTTTGTCTTTACAGCCCGAAGACGTGCTGTTGGTAACTAAGGTGGAATGTGGCGCTCCTGACCTGGCCAGGCACTACAGAGTACTGCACTCAGACTGAGTGAGTACAAAACAGGTAATCCCAAAGACTGACTAGGGTGTGGACACACAGACACTAAGTAACCAGGAACACACAAAGCTTAGAGGGGACCCCTGGGCAGTCCCAGGGAGGGGGCGTGGCCCTCGCATCCTAGCTAGTGGTGGGTGTGGGACTGGATACAAGGAGTTGTGCAAAGGCAGCCGAAGGAGAAGGAAGTGGAGGAGCCGCGTCTGGAGGGCAGAGCAGAGGAGCAGGGCCTTGTCAGACACTGCAACGGTTCGTGGCTGCTGGCGGGGGAGAAAGGCTACTCAGCAGTGCCGCCTGAAAACCACCTAGGGCAGTAGCAAGAGGTGGCTGAGTAAGGGAACTGCCAGAAGACCCAGCCCGCACGGGGAAACAGGTCCCCAGAGCAGGGGCCCATTCAGCTGGCCTGCCAAACCTGCTGGTGAGGGCACTTTATACGCCTCACCAATCACACAGAGCCCGCAGCTACAGCAGCAATGAGGGGGCCCATAAGGAGTATCGAGCCTGGAGCCATCTATCCTTGGTCCACGCTGTCAGGCAAACGGGCCAGAAAGGGGAGAACGGCAGTTGCGACTTCCCTGGGTGATTCCAGTAATACTACAAGTCGAAGTCACCTCAAAACA
Source organism: Anomaloglossus baeobatrachus (assembly GCF_048569485.1). NCBI lineage: Eukaryota > Metazoa > Chordata > Amphibia > Anura > Aromobatidae > Anomaloglossus > Anomaloglossus baeobatrachus. Next base: position 89,363,650 of record NC_134355.1, on the reverse strand, counting down.
AGAACGGCAAGGAAGGCGAGTCAGCAGTCACCCCTACATCAGCTGAAGGGATACTTGGTTCCTCCTGGTTCATCATAGCGTCGCCCGGGTTAACTCACCCCTGCCATCTGAAAGTGAGTAAAAACCCTGAAAGACTTTGCTGCTTGTGTGTGAGTTCTTCTGCGACCTGTGATACTACACACTTACACTGAGCCCACTAATGGTATGTACAGCCTGTGCCTGATAGTGCCAGTACTGCACTGGCTTTACCTTATATACCAAAATCCTGATTTTTGCTTCCCTTTAAAGGGAACCTGTCAGGTCCCATATGCATTCTGAGCTATAAGGAGTGTGTTGTGTGGCCTAATAACCCCTTCCTACCCATCCCTGTGTTGTATTATTGTGGAATATGAAAGTAATTAAAAATGTTTTATTACTTACATACTCCCTATGTAAATGAGCAGGGTCTCTAGCCCCATGGGTGTCACATCACTTTGTGGGCATTTCCATGTATTCTGTGGTATCACGCCCCTATGGGCGTGATACCATGGATTTACATGTGCGACGTCACCATCAGCGTCTTCAGATCCCGCGCATGCGCACCTGCCATTCCCGCAGCCGTCATCAGGGTGCTCACTTCTCTGCTTCAGATGTGCTCTGTGCATCTATGCAGGAGTCTTTTGAGCATGCGCAGGGCGCATCTGAAGCAGAGAAGCGAGCACCCTGCTGACGGCTGCGGGAATGGTAAGTATGCACGCGCGGGATCTGAAGACTCTGATGGTGACGTTGCACATGTAAATCCATGGTATCATGCCCACAGGGGCGTGATACCACAGAATACATGGAAACGCCCACAGTGCGATGTGACGCCCATCGGGCTAGAGCCCCTGCTCATTTACATAGGGAGTATGTAAGTAATAAAATGTTTTTTATTACTTTCATATTCCACAATATTATAACACAGGGATGGGTAGGAAGGGGTTAATAGGCCAAACAACAAACTGCTTATAGTTCAGAATGCATATGGGACCTGACAGGTTCCCTTTAAGAATAAGACGCAGAGTGTGGCTCTGTATTTTTAACTCTTATGTTCTATATTGAGTCTTTGGGAGAAAGGCGAACCTGAAGGGTTTGTGCTGATTGAGGCACAACATTATTGTTTTCTCATAATGGATGGAAATGGAAATGTAAGGCTGTTTTTGTAAGAAAACAGTTATTTTTTTAAACCTTTATTTGCATGGGGTCCATGGACCCGACCAATTTAGTTTTCGTAATATTTCCACAAGTATGGCAGATAAGTAACTGTCCAATTTGGTAATGTAATTACAGTCATATGAAAAAGTTTGGGCACCCCTACTTATGTTAACCTTTTTTCTTTATAACAATTTGGGTTTTTGCAACAGCTATTTCAGTTTCATATATCTAATAACTGATGGACTGAGTAATATTTCTGGATTGAAATGAGGTTTATTGTACTAACAGAAAATGTGCAATCCGCATTTAAACAAAATTTGACTGGTGCAAAAGTATGGGCACCTCAACATAAAAGTGACATTGATATTTTGTAGATCCTCCTTTTGCAAAAATAACAGCCTCTAGTCGCTTCCTGTAGCTTTAATGATTTCCTGGCTCCTGGATGAAGGTATATTTGACCATTCCTGTTTACAAAACAATTCCAGTTCAGTTAAGTTTGATGGTCGCCGAGCATGGATAGCACGCTTCAAATCATCCCACAGATTTTCAATGATATTCAGGTCTGGAGACTGGGATGGCCATTCCAGAACATTGTAATTGTTCCTCTGCATGAATGCCTGAGTAGATTTGGAGCGGTGTTTTGGATCATTGTCTTGCTGAAATATCCATCCCCTGCGTAACTTCAACTTCGTCACTGATTCTTGCACATTATTGTCAAGAATCTGCTGATACTGAGTTGAATCCATGCGACCCTCAACTTCAGCAAGATTCCCGGTGCCGGCATTGGCCACACAGCCCCAAAGCATGATGGAACCTCCACCAAATTTTACTGTGGGTAGCAAATGCTTTTCTTGGAATGCCGTGTTTTTTTGCCTCCATGCATAACACCTTTTTGTATGACCAAACAACTCAATCTTTGTTTCATCAGTCCACAGGACCTTCTTCCAAAATGTAACTGGTTTGTCCAAATGTGCTTTTGCATACCTCAGGTGACTCTGTTTGTGGCGTGCTTGCAGAAACGGCTTCTGTCGCATCACTCTCCCATACAGCTTCTCCTTGTGCAAAGTGCGCTGTATTGTTGACCAATGCACATTGACACCATCTGCAGCAAGATGATGCTGCAGGTCTTTGGAGGTGGTCTGTGGATTGTCCTTGACTGTTCTCACCATTCTTCTTGTCTGCCTTTCTGATATTTTTCTTGGCCTTCCACTTCTGGGCTTAACAAGAACTGTACCTGTGTTCTTCCATTTCCTTACTATGTTCCTCACAGTGGAAACTGACAGTTTAAATCTCTGAGACAACTTTTTGTATCCTTCCCCTGAACAACTATGGTGAATAATCTTTGTTTTCAGATCATTTGAGACTTGTTTTGAGGAGCCCATGATGCCACTCTTCATAGGAGATTCAAATAGGAGAACAACTTGCAAGTGGCCACCTTAAATCCCTTTTCTCATGATTGGATACACCTGCCTATGAAGTTCAAAGCTCAATGAGGTTACAAAACCAATTTAGTGCTTTAGTAAGTCAGTAAAAAGTAGTTAGGAGTGTTCAAATCAAGAAATTGATAAGGGTGCCCATACTTTTGCAGCTGTCAAATTTTGTTTAAATGCGGATTGCACATTTTCCATTAATACAATAAACCTCATTTCAATCCAGAAATATTACTGAGTCCATCAGTTATTAGATATATGAAACTGAAATAGCTGTTGCAAAAACCCAAATTGGTATAAAGAAAAAAGGTTAACATTAATAGGGGTGCCCAAACTTTTTCATATGACTATATTATATACATATACAGCTTACACACAAGAAACAGAAAGGGGAAGGTGCAGCAGCACCTAACTGGTCCCTGTACAGACTAGAAGATCCCAGTCGCACAACTAACAGCTCCACCTTAGACCTTGCTCCCTGAAAGGCTATCAAGGGGTTTCTTGTGTTGCCTGAGGAACCAGAGGGGAAGATGCAATATTGCCTACAAGAGGGAGGAAGGTGTAAAGGAACTATCAGAAAGGCCGTATGAGGTAAACAGAAACAAGTTCAAACAAGGTGCAAGGGTGAGGGACTGGTAAGAAAAATACAGTTAGGTCCAGAAATATTTGGACAGTGACACAATTTTCGCGAGTTGGGCTCTGCATGCCACCACATTGGATTTGAAATGAAACCTCTACAACAGAATTCAAGTGCAGATTGTAACGTTTAATTTGAAGGGTTGAACAAAAATATCTGATAGAAATTGTAGGAATTCTACACATTCCTTTACAAACACTCCACATTTTAGGAGGTCAAAAGTAATTGGACAAATAAACTAAACCCAAACAAAATATTTTTATTTTCAATATTTTGTTGCGAATCCTTTGGAGGCAATCACTGCCTTAAGTCTGGAACCCATGGACATCACCAAACGCTGGGTTTCCTCCTTCTTAATGCTTTGCCAGGCCTTTACAGCCGCAGCCTTCAGGTCTTGCTTGTTTGTGGGTCTTTCCGTCTTAAGTCTGGATTTGAGCAAGTGAAATGCATGCTCAATTGGGTTAAGATCTGGTGATTGACTTGGCCATTGCAGAATGTTCCACTTTTTTGCACTCATGAACTCCTGGGTAGCTTTGGCTGTATGCTTGGGGTCATTGTCCATCTGTACTATGAAGCGCCGTCCGATCAACTTTGTGGCATTTGGCTGAATCTGGGCTGAAAGTATATCCCGGTACACTTCAGAATTCATCCGGCTACTCTTGTCTGCTGTTATGTCATCAATAAACACAAGTGACCCAGTGCCATTGAAAGCCATGCATGCCCATGCCATCACGTTGCCTCCACCATGTTTTACAGAGGATGTGGTGTGCCTTGGATCATGTGCCGTTCCCTTTCTTCTCCAAACTTTTTTCTTCCCATCATTCTGGTACAGGTTGATCTTTGTCTCATCTGTCCATAGAATACTTTTCCAGAACTGAGCTGGCTTCATGAGGTGTTTTTCAGCAAATTTAACTCTGGCCTGTCTATTTTTGGAATTGATGAATGGTTTGCATCTAGATGTGAACCCTTTGTATTTACTTTCATGGAGTCTTCTCTTTACTGTTGACTTAGAGACAGATACACCTACTTCACTGAGAGTGTTCTGGACTTCGGTTGATGTTGTGAACGGGTTCTTCTTCACCAAAGAAAGTATGCGGCGATCATCCACCACTGTTGTCATCCGTGGACGCCCAGGCCTTTTTGAATTCCCAAGCTCACCAGTCAATTCCTTTTTTCTCAGAATGTACCCGACTGTTGATTTTGCTACTCCAAGCATGTCTGCTATCTCTCTGATGGATTTTTTCTTTTTTTACAGCCTCAGGATGTTCTGCTTCACCTCAATTGAGAGTTCCTTAGACCGCATGTTGTCTGGTCACAGCAACAGCTTCCAAATGCAAAACCACACACCTGTAATCAACCCCAGACCTTTTAACTACTTCATTGATTACAGGTTAACAAGGGAGACGCCTTCAGAGTTAATTGCAGCCCTTAGAGTCCCTTGTCCAATTAGTTTTGGTCCCTTTAAAAAGAGGAGGCTATGCATTACAGAGCTATGATTCCTAAACCCTTTCTCCGATTTGGATGTGAAAACTCTCATATTGCAGCTGGGAGTGTGCACTTTCAGCCCATATTATATATATAATTGTATTTCTGAACATGTTTTTGTAAACAGCTAAAATAACAAAACTTGTGTCACTGTCCAAATATTTCTGGACCTAACTGTACATAAGCTAACAGTAGACACACAACTGGTGTTTTATTCAGAGATAAACCCCTAATTTGAAGGGCTGAATATCCCAGGAAGAGGTCCACATGGAAGTATAGCCAGCATGGGCCCTGTAGGTTTGGATTTCTTTTTCCGTTAATAATAAAAATCTTCATTTATAAACTGCATTTCGTGTCTGCTTGTGTTATCTTTGTCTAACATTTCAATTTGTTTGGTGATCTAAAACATTTAAGTGTGACAAATATGCAAAAGAATAAAAAATTAGGAAGGGGCCAAACACTTTTTCAAACCACTGTATATATCCCCACCCAGGATGTGATAGGACAAACCAAATCAAGACAGTGAAAAACACCTGAAGAGGGTAAGGCCCAGAAGGGAAAAACAAAGGTAATAATCATCAGCATTAGTTCTAAGAGGAAAGGACCATAGTGAAGCAACCTTGCCCGGGGCGGTACCCATAGGAGAGCGTGGAAAGCTCAGCACCCTGGAAAGGTGCTTTTCAATGAGAGATCTGGCTGCGTGTGTGCTGGGGGTGTTACTTGGAGTACCTTCAAACCGCTCCTGTTGCTCTCCTCACCAGGTCCATGGGACTTCCAGATAAGGACAACAGACACATTCATAACAGTGAAGTAGTCTTTACTTGGCACAACACTTGAGCACAGAATACATCAGACAGCACACTTCATGGTATTTTCTGTATAACACAGAGGCACCATCATTGCGGTTTCTAGTGACGACACTTTACTTGTGAATAATCTTTTAGCCAGGCAAGTTAAATTAGCACTGGAACATGGGTTCCGGTGCCCTCCTTCTCTATGGCACCAGTACCCATGGGTCAAAATGTTGTGCTGAGTATCTTATACACACAGCCACAGTTGGTGACCCCTTAGGAGTTATGAAGGCCGCTCTTAGAGCTGCTTCCCTCTTCCTTGTGTTCTGAGCTGAGCAGCACCCTCACTTCACCGGGTCCCTCACTACTGGCATACACTGGACTCATTACGCTCTTAGCTTCTTTCCAAACAGTTTCTTCCAAATTGACTGCCAACGTGACCACTATCGCTATAACAGGTTCCCTTTAGCGGTTTCTTGCCATTTCTGTGCCATTTGCTTCACACCACACCAGCTTCACTAGAACAACCACTTTCTTTACCAGTACTCTCAACACACTGACCCCTGAACCAGGAACTTCCTTTTCCTGGCTGGCTAGAAGTTAACCATTAAGGCCCTGAGCACAGGATCCTGCAGGCACACAGGGAAATCTAACATGTCAGGGAGACTATGACCTCTTGTGGCTGCTTTTAGTACTGTGCCCATGTGGAATAAAACATGGTGCAATCACACAGAACCATATAAGACTAATAAGACATGTACCAACATTTGCTTTAAAACAACTGCTGTCTTCAAAGAGCACACGACCATAGGTCCACCCTCCTACAATAGCACATCAGATAAAGGAACTGACCATGGCGCAAGAGGTCACAGGATCAAATCCCCAAATCAAGCCATAACTGCAATAATGCACCTTCTATTGATTTTGGTGGCATACAGAAACTCTTTTGGATTCCTCCAAAACATTGTCCAAGGCTAGGGTAAAGAGATAACTTTAAAATTGTTTTGGATCCCACTAACGAGACACCGTGGGTGGTCAAGACTTGTGTTCCCTATTCTTCCAAAGACTACAACCATGAGAAGTTTAATGGAACAGTTAGTCGTGCATTCCCCTATCTTATCTTCAGGGTCCAAAATTTGAATAGATTAGTAGGATGCATGGCCGTTAAAGGGCTTAGGGGTACTTTGCACGCTGCGACATCGCAAGCCGATGCTGCAATGTCGAGCGCGATAGTCCCCGCCCCCATCGCAGCAGCGATATCTTGTGATTGCTGCCATAGCGAAAACTATCGCTACTCCAGCTTCACATGCACTCACCTGCCCTGCGACGTCGCTCTGGCCGGCGATCCGCCTCCTTCCTAAGGGGGCGTCACAGTGACGTCACACAGCAGGCGGCCAATAGCAGCGGAGGGGCGGAGATGAGCAGGATGTAAACATCCCGCCCACCTCCTTCCTTCCGCATTGCAGCCGGGACGCAGGTAGGAGTTGTTCCTCGTTCCTGCGGCTTCATACATTGCGATGTGCGTTGCCGCAGGAACGAGGAACTACATCGTACCTGTCGCTGCACCGGCATTATGGAAATGTCGGACCCTACACCGATGATATGATAACGACGCTTTTGCGCTCGTTGATCGTATCAAAAAGGATTTGCACACTACGATATCGCCTGCGACGCCGGATGTGCGTCACTTTCGATTTGACCCCTCCGACATCGCACCTGCTATGTCGTAGTGTGCAAAGCCCCCCTAAGTCCCATCTCCAAGATCTTATCCCGATATGTAGTAGATATATTATTAATATTAGCAAATACCTACAGTTAGAAATGTAGTATAGTTCTCCTGATTAGCTATGTCTCCTACCTCATGTGCAGGACATTGCAGTACTTTAGGTCCTGCAATGCCCTGAACATGAAGTAAACAGTAAATCAGAAAAACTATACTACATTTTTAATTGGAGGTATTTACTACAATTATTATTACCCCTACTACATATTAGGATAGGATCTTGGAGATGGTATTAACACAAGTCCTGTTTCTTGTGATCTGAGGGAGTTCCTTTTGTGGAACCCACATTGATATAACAGCATACGTGTAGATGATATCTTGTTTACCCCTTTAAGAAGCCTCTTAGAGTTGCTATTTACCCTATGATAATACATGTACATTATGCAACTCTGCAGTTTGCAAGAGTCTGTCCTCTGCAGTTCCATGAATTTTTATGTCCTACGACGAAGTTGTATTGGTGCATATGTCAAATTGCTGACTAATTCAAGAACACTTGAGTCATCCAGGCACGCGCTGCAGGCTCAGAAGCTGGCGGGATGTGAAACAAAAGACAGCTATTACAGCAGGAGGTATGTATTCTTTTTTTTTTTCATTTCCCCCATAGTAAATTAATACTTGGACCAAACCACATTTTTCATTATGTCTATGCACTTAAAGCCATTTATTTTCTTGTGCACAGAGAATAGAGCCCCAGGAAATAAAGCCGGGGCCTTTCACATTACATTCATTGCATTATTTGTGCTCAATCCAAACGCTTTTTAATCCTAAACAACTTTCTCATTAATCGTACAAAAAAAGCCGTTCTCATAGGAACATGACAATCAATGGAAATAAGGTGAGAAATGGTTGTTCTGAGTTTTTCTACTTGTCTGTAGTAATATTAATAATCTTTTAATTTAACATCCAATATGCCAGAATATCAAATAAGAAACCACAAAATAAGCATTTAGCCACAACAGTCAGTTTCTAGGAGGGGTTAAATAATTAAAGATCAGTCTTATTAAGTTGTTGATGAGGTTTGGATGCACAAAGCTGTTAAAGGGAACCTGTCACCACATACATATAACATAAAAAACACTTTATAATACAGTACTTACCTAACGGTCGCTGCAGTGGGCCTTATGGGCGTCTCCGTTGTCCGGTGCCGGCGCCGTCTCTTTTGGCCATCTTCGTCCTTTTTCTGAAGCCTGTGTGCATGACGCGGCTGCTCGGGACAGATCAAAGTGCGCCTGGTCAGGACCTGAATGCTGGCGAGTGTGTATGACGTCGGACCCGCGGCTAGAGAAGAAGGTGCACAAAGATGGACAAAAGAGGCAGCACCGGCACCAGACAACAAAGACACCCATGAGGCCCACCGCACGACCGTTAGGTAAGTATTATAAAGTGTTTTTTTATGTTATACCCCCGACCTGGGCTCTTATATACAGCATGTTAGAATGATGTATATAAGAGCCCGGTGGTGGTGGCCGCAGCTTATAGGCCAAAAAAGTGGTGACAGGTTCCCTTTAACAATAAATTTGGCATAAGAAATGTAGCACAAAACACTGCAATTTTCTTTTGAAGCTGCAGTTAAATGGCGCGAATCACAAAATATACCATAAAATCCACAAGTGGTCATTAAGGGTTAAATCTACTGTTCAGTCACTTTAAAGGGAACCAGCCTGATTTTGTAATGTAAAGCAAATATGTGGCTGTGACATTGTAATACTGATTAAATTGATACCTGTGGTGAAGGAATCCACTTTGTTGTTCTTCTCTAGTAATCACCATTTGACGTTTTCTGCTAGAGTTCAGTGCACACTGGCCATAAGCTGGGTCTTCTCCTCCCTGTCTGTGATTCCCCGGCTCCTCCACCTGCCTCCAGTCTGTGAATGATCTGCCCATTCTGTTTGAAATAAACTACTCACAGAAAGTTAGGGATACTTGGCATTCGAGTGAAACTTCAGGATGATCCTAAAATGCACATTAACTTTTTCAGGTGAACTTAACGTGAGCTTCTCTAAACTTTTGAATGCAGGTGTCAAACTGTACTTTTTGCAAACAACTTGCTGTTCTCTAACAAGGAGCTTAATGGCAAAAACAACAGGTGTATGATCCATGCATCACCCCAATAAATTTCAGGGTTCAATTAGAATTGGTATTTAGATAGTCGTCTTCATCATGCTGTTCACATTTTCACATCATGAGACCAAGACGATAACTAACAATTGATCAACAGTACCTCGCCATTGCGAGACTTCAAGCAGGATGTTTTTAGATGGAAGTGGCCACTGAGTTTAGAGTCACAGAGTGTCATCAGCAGGTTACAGCAGAGCTACAGAGAGACTGAAAGAGTCTAAGAAAGGTATAGAAGTGGATGTCCTTTAGCCACATCCCACACTGATGACCACATCATTGTGAACAATGCCCTTTGGAATTGAATGATGAATGGAACACAGCTTGAGGCACATTTAAGAGAGATGAGAGGTACTCAAGTGTCACTATCACACTATTCACAACTGTGTATATAAGCAAAACTACCTGCAAAGGTACCTGACCACCTGGATGAGTGACTAGTTGGCCTCAGTGCTGCTCACTGATGAAAGTCAATTCAGGCTTAGCAGAAATCATGGCCGCCAACGATGTTGGAGATGTCAAAGGAGAGCACTATGCATAAGCCACTCTTTTTACCAGACGAGCCTTTGGTAGTGGTGGTGGTGTTACAGTGTGGGCAGGTGGGTCTAGTCCATACAGAACTGCCCTACACTTTGGGAATTGTACAGTGACAAGCCCCTACTACAGGAATAACATGATTAATCCAGTTCTCTGCATGAACAACACAGGCCTAATATCATCTCCATGGAGGATAATGCTCATAGAGGTTGAATCAATTGGGAACAGCTGCTGGAGACTGGGGTACCTCAAATGGAGCGGCCTGCACTTTTTCCAGTACTGAATCCCATAGAAAAACCTATGGGATCAGCTGAATCATAACTCTGTACCCCAGAACCTCAATGACCTGAGGGCCGCCCTCCAAGAAGAGTGGGATGTCATGTCTCTGCAGACAATAACTCCACTTGTGAACAGCATGAGACATTGTTATCAAGCTGTAATTGATGCTCAAGGCGACATGAACCAGGGAGGGGGAATTCTGCACCATAAGAGAAAGGAGTGCAGTACCCTGTGACACCCTGATAGGGTCAGGGGCGTCACACAACCAACATAGTTGCCAATATTTCTGGGGATGTTTGAAAAGAATCTGTCATCAGGTTTTCGCTACTCCATCTAAGAGCTGTATAATGTATGGACAGAGACACTGATTCCAGCGATGTGTCACTTACTGGGCTGCTTTTTACAGTTTAGATAAAATTCCTTTATTTGCTTTACCAGTTTTCTGAATGTTGATCTCTGTATAACCCCACTGACACCACTGATTAACAGCTTTCCATATATACTGTGCATAGGCAGAAAGTGGAAAATCAGTGATGGGGGCGTGGGTACACAAAGCTCATGATTACATAGGGCTACCTGGTAGCAGGTTTACTAGTCCTCTAGCAATTATTTCCTGTTGATAAAACAGTGATTTTTTTCTATCACAACTAAAGCAAAAAGCCCAGTAAGTGACACATCACTGGAATCAGAACCTTTGTCACTACATAATGCTGTACTTGGATTAGGTGATGAAAACCTGGTTACATCCTTTAAGCCCTGCTCTAACCCTGATCATTATGGTAACATCCCTGGTAACTCGTATTGTCCATTACCAGCCCTGAAAAGCTCAGTTATAGAGTAAGGTTTACAAAATCCACTACAATAGTACTGCGGTACATGAGTTGCAACATTTTCATTAAAATTCCGATATTTTTACAAAAAAACGCAAAGCATATTGACCTAAATTTACCACTAACATAAAGTGCAGTGTGTCATGAAAAAACAAAATCACTGGGAAATGCTGAAGCGTTCCAGAATTATTACCCATTAAAGTGACACCGGTAAGATTTAAAAAAATTTGGTGTGGTCATTGTGGTCAAAAGTGGCTTCGTCACTAAAGGGTTAAGGTGTAAAAACACATTAATCTTTAAAAAACAGTATTAGGAGGCAAATTTAGCCCTCCTAACACTTTTTGGTGGTAAATCCTGCCGTCAGGCTCCTTTTCACTGTCCAGATTTTTCAATGAACCCTTACTGGAAAAATGTTTTAGCTAAAAATACATGACTAGTTTAAAAAAAACAATGTTTATGTGTTTTAGCCCCATCCTTGCAAGATTTCAGGAAGTCAATAAAAATAAATAGCGGTCAGAACATTTTTTTAGTCCTACATCTTAGGACTGAAGGAAAATTCTGGACTTTAGAAGTAAAAGCATTAAAATATAATGCAATAAATTGATCTTTAGTTGAACACAGTAACAATCCCGATATTCTGATGGTTGCTTTTTATCTATGCAGCTCTGGAATGACAGCTAGAAATATATGGGCTTAACGGATGACTGGATTTAGAGAATGTGGTCTGGTCTCCTGGTACCTGATCAGCTACACTACACATGTCATTCATTCCAGGCCAAAGCATCATTACTGACATTGAAGCCAGAGTATTTAGAGAAAATTGATCTAGTAAGTCACAATTCCTAAGGGATCTAGCCTCAGCTCTGCATCCTCCGTTTAACCTCTAAAAGAAATTATAAGATTCAGTGATAGACAAGATGTGCATCTAGATCAAGCACCGCACATGAATTCTGCTGATATTTAATAGAATTTTTTAGGGTTTAAAGGGACTCTGTCAGCAGATTTCTGCAATGTAACCTGAAGACAGCATGCTGCAAGTGTTAAAACAGAGACCTCAGCCCTGTGTCTGTTATCTCACAATCTTTTTTTGATTACCTGCAATGTTAGCTTAAGCCTCTTATCTTTATCATTAGTGGGTCTCAGCAGTGCATGAGCTCTAGCCCAACTCTGCCCCCTTCTGTGATTAACAGCTTTTGTCAATGGAAATGTGCACTGAAAACCTGGTGTGGGCACAGCTACATACTAAATCTAAAATCTTTCACTGTGTCAGAAAGGCTGCAGCCACTAATGTAAGTGATACATCATTGAACTCAGAGCCTCTTTGCCTACATCATGCTGCTCTGAGATGAGGTAGCAAAAACCTGCTGACAGATTCCCTTTAAAGGCAACATGAAAGCTTTATTGCTTATAATTTCAGTGAAAAAAGTGATTCATTAGACATGTATGATCAATTTTCCTGAACCCTGTCCTTTAAAGGAGTCATCCACTGCTGGACAACCACAACTTCATGAATTCAGGACCCTTTTTAAAAATACAAACTAAAAGCAGCGCTGTTACAATGACGTTGACAGAATATCGTTAACCCCTTCACGACCGCGGGCAGTAAAATTACGTCCTATTTTAACGTGACTTAACGACCAGGGACGTAATTTTACTGCCTAAACTTCATTTGATTGCCGTGGCCATAGCAACGGCTTTCAAATGATGTCCCCTGCTGTTTCTTACAGCAGGGGACCTTTGCTTGACCCCAGGGGGGGTGGCATCGCCACCCCCTATCGACGATCGATGTGATTGGCTGTTCAAATCTGAACCGCCAACCACATCGATCGCACTAATTTCGGCAAAAATAATGCCCAAATTAGTGCGATCCTGTGAGATCCAGCTATGAGATGCCGCAGCTGCTGCAGCATATCATAGGTGGACCTCAAACATGTCGCCCCCAGCCCCTGCAGCACTGATTGGAGCGATCGTGCTATGACGCGCAATCGCTCCAATCAGTGTGCAGTGGGGCGGTCTGATCTGCCGGTGGCCGCCCTCCCCAGGCCTGTACTGCTCTGGGGACCCTCCCCCAACATGGCTGCAGCGTGGAGTGGCTGGTACTTTTGGTACCACGCCACCGCTGCTGCCGCCGCAGACGCCGCCTCTGCTGTCACCGCGCCAGCTCCAAAGGTAAGTATTGCGCTCCGGCGATGGCCCCTGCGCGCTCCCGTGAAGGCCCCTGCGCGCTCCCGTGAAGGCCCCTGCCCGTGCCCCCCCAGATCTGCCCCCCTACGCCCCGATCTGCCCCCCTACGCCCCGATCTGCCCCCCGGCATCCCGATCTGCTCCCCACGCGATCTGCCTGCCTCCTCTGTCATCTCTATTCTGCTTCCAAGGTTCCTTCCTTCTGCCTTTGCTTCTCCGCCCCCTCTGCTCTCCCTCTAACCCCCCCCCATCTGCCCCCCCCCTGCCCCCCCCTTTCCCCATCCCCCCCTGCCCCCCCCGACGTCCTCTTACCTGCCTTCACGGGTCGTCCGAGGTCTTCACTGGCCCGATCACATCTGCCTCCATCGCTGGGTCCTTCTGCTGATCTGTCCAACGTCTGCCTGCTGCTGGTGTAAAGCTGTCTATCTCACTGCCTTCTTGTTCCTCTGCAACTCTTCTGGTCAGTGATCCTCTTGGTACTGTGAGTATAACTTTTTTTTTTTTTTTTTTTCTTGTATCCTGTCCATTTTTACACTTCATCTGTCCGTGCGTCCCGCCAAGCGCTGATCAGGGATGCAGATAACGGATCTGCATCCGTGGTCAGTTTTTGGCATGACTTTTTTCCGTATTCGCGACGCTTTTTGTATCGCGTCCGTCCGTGCGTCCCGCCGAGCGCTGATCAGGGATGCAGATAACGGATCGGCATCCCTGCTCAATTTTTGGCGTGACTTTTTTCCGTATTCGCGACGCTTTTTGTATCGCGTCCGACCGTGCGTCCCGCCGAGCGCTGATCAGGGATGCAGATAACGGATCGGCATCCCTGCTCAATTTTTGGCGTGACTTTTTTCCGTATTCGCGACGCTTTTTGTATCGCATCCGTCCGTGCGTCCCGCCGAGCGCTGATCAGGGATGCAGATAACGGATCGGCATCCCTGCTCAATTTTTGGCGTGACTTTTTTTTTCCGTATTCGCGACAATTTTTGTATGGCATCCGTCTGTGCGTCCCGCCGAGCGCTGATCAGGGATGCACATAACATATCTGCATCCATGGTCAATTTTTGGCGTGACTTTTTTTTTTACGTATCCCCGACGCTTTTTTTATCGCATCCGACCGTGCGTCCTGCAGCGGCCGATCAGTGCACTGCGTCTGTGCGTTTGAAAAGTCAAATGGCGCTCCTTCTCTTCTGAGCCCCGCCATGCGCCCAAACAATTACTTTCCACCACATATGAGGTATCTGCGTACTCAGGAAAAATTGCACAATACGTTTTATGGTGCATTTTTTCCTGATAGCCTTGTGAAAAAAAAGCTACCTAGTTGAAGCAACCGTTTTGTGGTAAAAAAAAATGTTTTCTTTTCACGGCTCAACGCTATAAACTTCTGTGAAGCCCCCAGGTGTTCAAAGTGCTCACCAAACATCTAGAAAAATTATTTGAGGGCTCTAGTTTCCAAAATGGTGTCACTTGTGGGGGAGCTCCACTGTTTAGGCACCATAGGGGGTCTCCAAACGTGACATGGCGTCCGCTAATGATTCCAACCAATTTTGCTGTCAAATGGCGCTCCTTCTCTTCTGAGCCCCGCCATGCGCCCAAACAATTACTTTCCACCACATATGATGTATCTGCGTACTCAGGAGAAAATGCACAATACATTTTATGGTGCATTTTTTCCTGTTACCCTTGTGAAAAAAAAAGCTACCTAATTGAAGCAACCGTTTTGTGGTAAAAAAATTTTTTTTTCTTTTCACGGCTCAACGCTATAAACTTCTGTGAAGCCCCCAGGTGTTCAAAGTGCTCACCAAACATCTAGAAAAATTATTTGAGGGCTCTAGTTTCCAAAATGGGGTCACTTGTGGGGGAGCTCCATTGTTTAGGCACCTCAGGGGGTCTTCAAACCTGACATGGCGTCCGCTAATGAGTGCAGCTAATTTTGCATTTAAATGGCGCTCCTTGCCTTCCGAGCACTGCCGTGTGTCCAAACATTTGATTTCCACCACATATGAGGTATCTGCGTACTCAGGAGAAAATGGACAATACATTTTATGTTGCATTTTTTCCCAATACCCTTGTGAAAAAAAAAGCTACCTAGTTGAAGCAACAGTTTTGTGGTAAAAAAAAATTTTTTTCTTTTCACGGCTCAACGTTATAAACTTCTGTGAAGCCCCCAGGTGTTCAAAGTGCTCATCAAACATCTAGAAAAAATATTTGAGGGCTCTAGTTTCCAAAATGGGGTCACTTGTGGGGGAGCTCCATTGTTTAGGCACCTCAGGGGGTCTTCAAACCCGACATGGCGTCCGCTAATTAGTGCAGCTAATTTTGCGTTCAAAAATTCAAATGGCGCTCCTTGCATTCCAAGCACTGCCGTGTGTCCAAACATTTGATTTCCACCACATATGAGGTATCTGCGTACTCAGGAGAAAATGGACAATACATTTTATGTTGCATTTTTTCCCGATACCCTTGTGAAAAAAAAAGCTACCTAGTTGAAGCAACAGTTTTGTGGTAAAAAAATTTTTTTTTCTTTTCACGGCTCAACGTTATAAACTTCTGTGAAGCCCCCAGGTGTTCAAAGTGCTCATCAAACATCTAGAAAAAATATTTGAGGGCTCTAGTTTCCAAAATGGGGTCACTTGTGGGGGAGCTCCATTGTTTAGGCACCTCAGGGGGTCTTCAAACCCGACATGGCGTCCGCTAATGAGTGCAGCTAATTTTGCGTTCAAAAATTCAAATGGCGCTCCTTCCCTTCCGAGCTCCGCTGTGCACCCAAACAATTGATTTTTACCACATATGGGGTATCGGCGTACTCAGGAGAAAATGCACAATAAATTGTAGGGTGCACTTTCTCTTTTCTCCCTTGTGAAAATGAAAATTTTATGGCTAAAGTAACATTTTTGTGTTAAAAAGTAAAATTTTCATTTTTTCCTTCCACATTGCTTTGGTTCCTGTGAAGCACCTAAAGGGTTAATAAACTTTTTGGATGTGGTTTTGAGCAGAGTGAGGGGTGCAGTTTTTAGAATGGGGTCACTTTTGGGTATTTTCTGTCACCTCGGTCTCTCAAAGTCACCTCAAATGTGATGTGGTCCCTAAAAAAAATTATTTTCTAAATTTTGTTGGAAAAATGAGAAATTGCTGATGAACTTTGACCCCTTCTAACTTCCTAACGAAAAAAAAATTTGTTTCGAAAATTGCGCTGATGTAAAGTAGACAAGTGGGAAATGTTATTTAGTAACTATTTTGTGTGACATATTTCTCAGATTTATGGGCATAAATTTTCAAAGTTTGAAAATTGCGAAATTTTCAAAATTTTCGCCAAATTTCCTAAATTTTCACAAATAAACGCAAAAAATATCGGCCTAAATTTACCACTGACATGAAGTACAATATGTCACGAAAAAACAATCTCAGAATCGCCAGGATCCGTTGAAGCGTCCCAGAGTTATAACCTGTCAAAGTGACACTGGTCAGAATTGCAAAAAATGGCCCGGTCATTAGGGTGTTTTAGTGGCCGGGGGTGAAGGGGTTAAGCTGCAGCCAAGAGCAGGACATGAATAGCAACTGTTTTTTATTTTAATTAGGATGATGAATTGGTTAAAAACACTCCTTTCAAAATTATCTTGCCATGTACACTGGCCACCCATCATCATGTACAAGCAAAATGCTCATTCATTGGGTGAAATTATCTTATATGCAGTATTAAGATCATCGTTCTCAGTGGTGAATCATCCTGTGCAAACAAGTGATAACGAGTGATCGTTTACTATGGTCTGGCCGTGTAAACAGGCATTCAAGCTACAGCTAATCTGTAAAAGTATGCTTGTATCGTGCCACAGGTTGTTTGGTCAAAACGGACCTAAATGTCTGGGCACAACACTTAAATACCTCAAATATAGGAGATCCATTCTATAAGACACTTTGGCTGCCTCAGCTGTGATATTTGCACACCGCCTGGGCTGTCCTGTACACAGATGTGGGGGAGACCGGGGCCATTTTATTACAACCCAGAGATGCGCTTTGAGCTTTGATTTACTCCTGTCACCTCTCACACAATGTACAGTGACAAGTAGTGACAGGAGGTCTGAGCGGTGGCGGTGAGAAGAGCATCAGGGCAGTGTTAGGGCGTACAGTTTGGACATCTTGGCATTGTACTGCTAATACTGGGCAACCTAGTTATTCTCACTCCTGGAAGAAGTCACCAACACAGCTCTGCTCTAAATGGTAAAAAATGCCTGCGGAGGTGATTTCCTCTAAGGCAATGGACAGAAACGCGTCAGTAACCCTTCTCTTCCTGTCATGGATTTTTAATCCTTTTTAACCAAATGGAATGAAGCACTTATGGTTTTATGTATACCTGAAATATTCTTCCTTATGTAATTCTATCGTGTGATACAGTCTGCTGCCATAATTTGTCAGACAGTCTGCTGAGCCATGTGTCTAATTCTATCATGTGTGATACAGCCCATTTATCTAATCCCTTTATGTGTGATACAGTGCATTGAGCCATGTATCTAATCCCATTGTGTGATATAGTGTTCAGAGACACCCATCTAATTTCATCATGTATGATATAGTCTGCTGAGACATGCATCTAATTACATTACAATCCTTGGAGCCAAATATTTAGTCCCATCATGAGACATAGTCCGCTAAGCCATGTTTCTAATCCCATTAAGGGTGATACTGTCCGTTGAACCATGTATCTAATCCCATAATGTGTGATACAGCAAGAGTGGTGGACTATTGCTGTGGTGTTTCATGCCCCTAAAGACACTAATTGTGTTGAATAGAGTAATGTGAATAACATATTGTATATTTTGTAAATATTGTGTCACGTGGATTTGTAATGTATTGCAATGTGTACTTGTGTAATGTGCAATGTAACCTCTGATATGTGGTGCTGACAATGTGATATGTAATGTATAGTGTTTTATATGTGGTCACCAGACTATAAGGCAAGGAAATAGTTACTGTAACTGTTGGGGCTAGCCCACAATAGGAGGGATTAAATCGATAGGGTAAGAGACAATTCCTTCTAGAACATTAGTGAGACTCAGCATGAAACAGAGATGGACGTATAGTCTGTACGATGTTGAGACCATATGTAGTGGGTGACTTGTGGCAGTAAAATGAAGGAGACCAAAACGGTGATCCTCAAGTGTTGGCTGAGACATAGAGTGGAAAGAACAGTGGTGCTAGAGACTGCCTGTCGAAGAAAACGGCTTCAGACTGAAGGAACCAGAGGACAGGACTCTATTGGCCAGGCCCATAACCGTCAAGGTATCTGGTTAATCCCAACTGGCATGTGACAGTAGTTAGCTTACCCTGGCGGCATCTCCTCCTAGGTTCTGAAATGTTCTAGTCTCTTCTTTCCCATAGTGGCAAAACCCCTGTAACCCGTCTTCTATGAGGAGAAGACACATGGAGCAGTAGAAAGGGAAGTGACTGTCATGAACTCTACTGTTATGGTGGACTCACAACAAGACCAGTGGGAATGGACGCAACCCAGTAGGAACTGAGACTATGCTTGAAACTACTGTGTGCAAATTGAACAACTTGGAAGTTATGTGCCCTCTATCACATGAATGAAGTTGTTGCTCAAGAACTGTTAATAAAGAGTTGTTTAGGATGGACTGGTGGCATAGGAGGACTATAATGAGGGCAATCTAGACTACTGATTGGGCCCCAAGCTCCAGGGGGGCACATGGCCAGAATTCCAGGCCCGAACAAGGTGTATTTTTAAATCCGGATGGACCCGCTGATACCGGATATCTGCGGGTACGCCCAGCACTAGCTGTGACACATAGCCAGGTCCTGTCTCTAATAGCTCTGCTCCACCTGCAACTGTTAACTTGTGAAATTCTGCTGTTAAACTCTGATAACGGCATGGGTCTATTGGTCCCCCATGACGTGTTTGTGGGGCGTTATGATGACCAGGGGTTTGTTGAAGACCCTTGTGGCTGTCATCACTGAGCTCCTTTGAGTATTTCAAGGGACACTGTGATATTTACTGTATGCAGCAATACTGCGGTACTGCTGTGTATAGCACAAGCAATGAGATGATCTCAGGTTCAAGTCCCCTAAGGGGATTAAATAAATAAAGTAAAAAACAAAAATAATGTTTTTGAAAAATACATAAAAGTTCAATTTATCCACCTTTCCCTCATTTTATAAACATAAAAAAGGTCTAAAAATACAAATATTCAGTATCGCCACGTTCATGAAATTAGATTTATCAAAATATAAAAATAATTAACCTAATTGGTAAACACCGTAAACTGAAGAAAATTAAAAACACCAAGATTACTGTAAGAAGTGATCAGAATGTCATAGCTATACAAACATCCTATGAATAATAATGTCATCTTGATCCGTCACACAGGTGAAAAGATTATAAGTCTTGGAAAATGGCAACACGAACAAAAAATGTTTTTTTTTTACAAATTTCTGATATTTTTTTCACCACTTATTTAATAAAAACTGGACAAATTTGGTATTACTGTAATTGTACTGATGAGGAAAATCATATTCGCTGGTCATTTTTTCACTCAATTAGCATTGTAAAAATAATTCCCAAAGAATTATTGGGGTTTGTTTTTTTTCAAAATTTTACTGTACTTGGAAACTTTTTTCATTTTCAGCATACCTGGAATTTTTTTTTCAGTTTTCCAGTCACCTATATGGTAAAGTGAATGGTGTCATTAAAACAAACAACTCATCCTGCAAAAAAACAAGCCCTCATGTCTGTGTGGACAGAAAAATAAATCGGTGGGACTAACCGGACTTAACAAAAATCGGTTCCGGCCTGGAATTGATCCCGGATATCTGGTCAGACGCCAATTTCCATATAAGTCTATGGGGACCAGAATCCAGGGCTTAAAAATGGTGCAAAATCATAGGACACAAGGCGTATTATGATAAAACCAAATATCAACTTTTATTAGACACAAAAATTAATTAAAAATAGCATAGAGTAATATATAAAGTAGTCCATATAAATAGTACAATCCAGAAAAATGGAGGGTACAAAAATAGGGTAGACCATATAAGAGGTTTTTTTGGAAGTAATAGAGTATATATTTATAATTCAGAGGGACTCATGGGGCCAATATAACAGTGATCCATATATAGTCATTCCCATTGAATAACTCTACTCCATATTAAATACCTGGAGAGCGTCCATAAAGTGCAAAAGAAGGTTATTAACAAAATGTTACCCAATGTTACCCAAAATTGACATAAAGAGAGGTAGTCGCCACTCCTATACCACGAAAAACCGCTCCGTTGCGCGTTTCGCGTTGATTGGTAATCACTTCTTAAGGGAGAAATATTTTTGTGTCTAATAAAAATTGATATTTGGTTTTAGCATAATACTTCATGTGTCCTCCTATGACTTGGTGTCTGTTTTGAAAGTAGCTTGACACCACTTTGGTAACATAGTCCAAATGTTAATATGCAATTTGTCCAATTGAATTTTACTTTTTTTTGGCTTAAAAATGGTTGTAGAAGGGATAAGGGGATTAGAGCAAGTGCGCTAAACCTTACATAGGTCTTTTTTCAACCTATGTAACTATGTAACTAAGTCCATCTAGTTCAACCTTCCTCCGCCAGTTCTATACTTTGTCCCTAAGTCATTTATAACCAACAATGTTGTGTGTACTGAGGAAATCATCCAGCTCTTTTCTAAAAGCTGTTATAGTATCTGCCATTACTACCTCTTGTGGTAGTGTATTCCACAGTCTGACTGCTCTAACTGTAAAGAACCCTTTCCTATTTAGCTGTTGGAATCGCTTTTCTTCCACTCGCAGTGAGTGCCCCCTGGTCCTTAGTACTGTCTTTGGAAGAAATAAGTCATGTGCCAGTCTGTTATATTGACCACACATGTATTTATACATATAAATGAGATCTCCTCTGAGACGTCTTTTTTTCTAAGCTAAACATATCTAACTTTTTCAACCTGTCATCATATGGGAGGCCTTCCATTCCTTGTAGTAGTCTAATTAACCGCCTTTGAACTGACTCTAACTTCTGAATGCCCTTCTTAAAATGCGGAGCCCAAAACTGGATCCCGTATTCCAGATGTGGCCTTACAAGTGATTTATAGAGAGGTAACAATACATTGGGATCCCGGGATCTAATCTCTCTTTTTATACACCCTAAAATCTTGTTTGCTTTTGCAGCTGCTGCTTGACATTGAGTGCTGCTCAGCTTATTTGTAATGAGAATACCCAAGTCCTTCTCCTGTTCTGTAGTCCCGAATTTACTTCCATTTAATGTATACGCAGTTATAGGATTGCTCCGTCCTAGGTGCATTACTTTACATTTACCAACATTAAATCTCATTTACCAAGTATCTGCCCATTCTGACATCTTATCCAGATCTTTTTGTAATATTGTACTATCAATGTCAGTTTTTAATATTCTACATAGTTTGGTGTCAACAGCAAAGACTGACACTTTACTATCAATCCCATCCACAAGGTCATTAATAAAGAGATTAAAAAGAATCGGTCCTACCACAGATCCCTGCGGCACCCCACTGCTGACTATAGCCCATTTAGAGAATGTACCATTTATGACTACTCTTTGTTTCCTATCTTTTAGCCAATTCCTTACCCAGTTGCATACAGTTTCCCCTAGTCCTTGCTTCTGGAGCTTTAGTATAAGGCTATTATGTGGTACAGTATCAAATGCCTTTGCAAAGTCCAAATAAATCACATCAGCTGAATTACCAATATCCAGGTTTGCACTTACCCCCTCATAGAACCCCAACAGATTGGTTAGACACGACTTATCTTTCATGAATCCATGCTGTCTGTCAGTTATTATATTATTTTCTGCAATATATTTTTGCATGTCATCCCTTAAAATGCCCAAAAACTTTGCATACCACTGATGTCAGGCTTACTGGACGGTAGTTGCCCGGATCTACCCTCTTACCTTTCTTAAATATCGGTACCACATCAGCAATCCTCCAATCCTGAGGCACCAACCCTGTTACAACCGAGTCTAAAAAGATGAGATACAGCGTTCTGTCGATTACGGAGCTCAATTCCCTCAATGTTCGTGGATGAATGCCATCTGGCCCGGGGGATTTGTCAATGTTTAATTTACTTAGATGCAGGCGTACTTCTTCTTGTCTTAAATGAATTATATTGGGTGGTGAACTTTGATTTTTCACTTGTTGAATGATCCCTGGAACAGTCTGCTCCTTGGTGAACACTGATGAGAAGTGTTTAATATCTCAGTCTTTTGTTTGTCCTCTATAACTAACTTGTTATTATATTTTAAGGGGCTGGTACTATCCTTTGTTTTCCTTTTTGCATTAATATATTTATAAAAGATTTTGGGATTTATTTTAATGTCCTTGGCGATTTTTGTTTCAGTAGCTAGTTTTGCTTGTTTGATTTCTTTTTTGCATTTCCTATTGATATCTTTATACTTCTGAAATGCTATTTCTGTATTCTCAGCCTTTAAGATTTTAAACTTTGTTTTTGTTTTGTTATACTTTGTACAGTCTTATTTATCCATAGTGGTTTCTTTTTATTCCGGGACATTTTATTACCAAAGGGTATATGATTTTTACAGGACTCTAGCAGTATATCCTTAAACTTACCCCATTTATGTTCGGTATCCCCAGTTATCATGACATTATCCCAATCTACACATTTAAGCCCTTCCCTTAATTTGTTGAAATCAGATTTCCTAAAATTCCAGGTTTTAGCATTTCCCCTTTTAAATGTTCTATTGAAAATTACGTTGAAGCTTACCATATTATGATCGCTGGTGCCCAAGTGCTCCCGGACCTGAAGATCTTAAATTATATCCGGTCTATTTGACAGGACCAGATCTAGCAAATTATCTCCCCTGGTCGGTTCATCTACCATCTGAGAGAGGAAATGGTCTTGAATTGTGGGTAAGAACTTACAGCTTTTAGCACAACCAGAAGATTCTATGAATGTCTGGATAGTTGAAATCCCCCATAATAAGAACCCGATTATTATTATAATTATTATTATTATTATTAGCTGCCTTTTCAATTTGTTCCAGCATATCACCCTCTACTTGTTCAGGTATGTTAGGAGGCTTATAGCAAACCTCAACTAGCATTTTTCCATTATTCCCCTCCCCATGTACATTTGCCCATACTGACTCTACATTGTTGCAGTTCCTCCCAATGTCATCATTCAACACAGGTTTTAGGTTAGATTTGATAAATATACACACCCAACCACCTTTTTTGTCTTTCCTGTCCTTCCTGAATGTAGTATAACCTTCTAAGTTTGTCACCCAGTCATGGCTTTCATCCAGCCAGGTTTCTGTAATGCCCACCACATCATAAGCCATGGTTGACATAAGAGTCTCCAATTCATTCATTTTGTTTACAAGACTTCTTGCATTTCCAAGTAGACATTTAATACTATTAACACATTTATTACTCCTAGCCTCCCTATGTTCCTTGCATTTCCCAGCCCCCTCTTCGCGAGTCTCCAGCGTGGCTGTAACTGCTTCCAGGCTTCTCCCTCTTCTTCCAGGGATGCTCATTTACCTTCATATATATTCACTGCTTCCCCCGCCCACCAACAGTCCTGACGTCTCTGGTTGCAGTCAGACGCACCCTGCTTGCAATCATAGACCCACTATTCTGGTATAAAAATAAATACATTTAAAAATCGGCGTAGGGTCCTCCCCCCCCATATTATGATACCCAGCACAGATAAAGCATACGGCTTTAAAAAAAAAAACACATGTCGTTCCTCTTATGTTGATACACAGCCAAGATAAGCGCCTTGGGGCTGCAGTCTGTAGCCGTATGTTTTATCAGTGCTGGGTATAATTATACAAGGGAACCCTACACTAATTTGGTCATTTAATTTTATACCACGATAGGGACCTGCAGACAGGGACTGTGATTGCAAATAGTCAGACACTGTCACAAAAGGCTGGGGGTGAGTCTGACTGCAACCAATCACAGACACCAGGACTGACGGTGGGCGGGGGAATGAATGAATATGGATGAGCAATAATGAGCGGCCTCAGAAGAACAGTGAGCGATCTGGAAACAGTTACAGATGTTTCAGAGCCTTGGTAAGCATAGTGCACTTGCTTTGTTTTTATTTTTCCTTTATTTTTTTTTTAATTTCCCAAGTTGTTGGACCCCAATCATTAGCTGGAGTTCCCTGAGAGGTTTGGGCCTGGGACCGGTACTTTTGAAACCTCGTGGATCCGGACTTTTTACAGTCTAGGTTCGCCCATCAATAAAATTAAATTATTAACACTGCACACACAAAGTGTTTACTTTATTATATGAGTCAACACAATGACGGTGATATCAAGTGTATGCAGTTTATTTATAATTTATTATTACTACTTTCATATCATAAATATTCTGGAAAAAAAAATATTTTTTTTGGCGCCTTATTCTGAGAGTTATATGTTAAACACTTTTCCGAGAACTGAGATCTTGATGGATAAGATGTACATTTTTGGGTAAATACAAATTTTTATATAATTTTTTTGTCCTATTTTTTTGGTGGTTAGAAAGTTCAACAATAACAGTGATTATAGCATTGCTTTTTTATTCTTATTCTTTGACTTTTAATATACTGGTATCGCTTTAGTATATGAGTCAATAGGATTGCAGTGATATTCAATTTATAACAACTTTAATGTTAAAACTTTTGTGGAAGAAAATAACTCAAAAAAACAAAAAAAAACATTTTTGCATTATATTATAGCTTTTTCTGTAACAAGCCTTACTTTTCTTCTTTGCTATTATGGAGCCATTTATATATTATTTTATTTAATTTGATGTGAGATGAACAAAAAATGGCAATTGAAGCGCTCTCTCTTTTTTTTGTATTGTTTTTGCGGTGTTTACATGTGAGATAACAAATTATATAGTTTTAGTGCAGTGTTTATTATTGACACGGTGATACCGGATGTGTATTTTCTTTAACATTTCTTTTTTATAGTAAACACATTTTTATAAAAAAAAAAAAATAGAATATAAAAGAGGGTTGTTTAAAAAAACCCACATTTATTAGGGTACGTTCATGCAATCATTGTTACTCGTGTACTGGATGCAGCGTATTTTCGCTGAGTCCAAAACGCAGAATTTTACAGTACAAAGTGGAAGGGATTAATGAAAATTTCCTGCTCATCGCGCTTCTTTTTTACACTGCGTAAAACGTCAACAAATGCTGATCGTGGGAATGTAGCCTGAGTCTTACAAGGGTACTTGAAAATGGGATTCTTTGATCATGAAGATGATACTCTACATTAATTATGAGGAGCTGTGTATGATCTCAGATTGCCAGTATTAGGCCTCAGTTCCACGTACGTTTTGCAAACATCGGATTGTACTTGCACCAGAGCAAAACTATGGGGCAGTGTCCATCTGTGATTTGGTAGCGAGTCTCAGCTCACACGCACCCATAGATGTCTATGGGTGCATGTGAAACATCTCACAGCACTCGGATGTCATCTAAGTGTAGTATGATGTACGCAGAGACAGGCCGGGGAACAGAGTGTGACAGTGCTCCCTCACTTTTCTCCGTAGCTGTAATCCGATCTCAGATTGGATCACAGTCGCATGACACTCGGTCCACGCTCGCAGTAGAGTCTGACCCGAGGGTCATTGACATATCGCTTCCGATGCGCTTGCATTGGAAGCGATGCTCAAGTGAAACCGAGGCCTTAAGGGGGCTTTACATGGAATGACATATCTAACGCTATATCGTCGGGGTCATGGAATTCGTGACGCACATCCGGCGTCGTTAGCGACGTCGTTGCGTGTAACAGGTCCGAGCGAGTGTCAACGATCAAAAATACTCACCTAATCGTTGATCGTTGACACGTTGTTCATTTTCAAAATCTCATTGGTCATTGTGGACGCAGGTTGTTCGTCGTTCCTGAGGCAGCACATATCGCTACGTGTGACACCCTGGGAATGACGAACAACAGCTTACCTGCGTCCTGCCGGCAACGAGGTGGGCGTGTTGTAAATGCGGCTGGTCTCCGCCCCTCCGTTTCTATTGGTCGGCCGCTGTGTGATGGTAAGTATGTGTGAATGGTGTTAGCGATATTGTGTGACACGGGCAGCGATTTGCCCGTGATGCACAAACGACGGGGGCGGGTGCTTTCACGAGCGACATCGCTAGCGATGTCGCTGCGTGTAAAGCAGCCTTTAGGCTACATTCACATGTCCAGTACTCATCAATTAGAATGGATCCAGCAGCAATCCGTTGGCAAAAAAAACCTATGCAGACATAACTTTTTTGCCTGTTTTTAAAAAGATGATTTCAGCTGGATTCATTTTTTAACATTGAAATATATAGAAATCAAATAAATTAATTAGCCATCCATTTTTCTTTCGTTTGAAAAGGATATGTTTTTTGACTTACCGGATCAGTTTTAAAGGGAATAAAATAGATGGTTATTTAACAAATCCATATTCCATAGACTTCAGTGTTAAAAAAAATGGATCCAACTGAAATCAGTTTTTTAGAAACAGACAAAACAAACGGATTGGTGCTGAATCTATTCTAACAGCTGATTACTGAACTTGTGAACATTACCTTATACTGACAGGCTGCCTAATATATCATGCTTTTATCTATAACAGAGAGAGGTAGAGAGGGGCTTTCAAACACCGCGCCAATGATCACCGATGAGATAAGTAAGATTAATGTATCATTATTTTGCACAGGTCTACGCGTTTCTGGAGGCTCAGCTCCCTTCCTTAGGACCGTAACGCATAAGAAAAACATCAAATCACAAATTTTTCTTATGCCTTACCGTCCTGAGAAAGGGAGCTGAGCCTCCAGAAACGCGTAGACCTGTGCAAAATAAAGATCCATTAATCTTACTTATCTCATCGGTGATCATTGGCGTGGTGTTTGAAAGCCCCTCTCTACCTCTCTCTGTTATCTGACACCTGGGGTACTGCTGCCGTTGATCAGGATATCCATGCTTTTACAGTGGTTGTGACTCTCACAACTCTATCTGGTGAGTAGGACTGCTCATTATATTCACCCCGTGTATATCGGGGTAAGACCCTATTTGCGCTTTTTGTCCACAGCTTTCAACCCTTTTATGCTTTTATCTATGGCATTATCTATGGGGGTCAGTGTTAGGTGTCCTGTAACCATAAGAAACATTGGCTCCATGTGATTATGCTGCATGGAGCCAGTGGAGTGACAGAGCAAGTGATTGCCATCTGTTAAAGTCCTTAAGGGTACGTGCCCATGATCAGGACCCGCTGTTTCCTGGACATGGCGGGTCCAGACCAGCGGAGCCGTGAGTCTCCTCCGCAGGAGACTGCAGCTGCTCGTGCCGACCATCAGGGTTCGGGCCACTGCGGTCTCTCGCTGTGTTCTCCCTACAGAGGACACTTGCAACTTTGCAGGAAAGAAATGACATGCTTGTGGTTTGGAAAGCCGCACCGCAGGGCAGTTTTTGTACACGCACAGTGGGCATGGGATTTATATAAATTCCATTCACCCTGCTTGTACTGTACAGTGGAGTGATTTGTACGCAGCAAAAACATGCTGCATCCAAAATGCTGCAAACACTGATGGTGGGCGCACACCCTAAATGCTGAGGTCTTTACTGAGCGTAAACCCATGTAAGTGGTTTATTGAGCTGCTGCTGCAGAGCACTGAGAGCGCTGAGCGCTGAGCACTGAGAGCGCTGAGCACTGAGAGCACTGAGAGCGCTGAGCACTGAGAGTGTCGACGGCGGAGGAGGGGACGCTGCGCTCTCCCACTGCTTGGGTCCGGCTGCCGCTGCTGCTGCGGCCTGCTGCTGCTCGGTGGCTCGAGCGATGAGCCGGATCCCGGGGACTCGAGCGGCGCTCCTCGCCCGTGAGTGAAAGGGGTTTGGGTTTTGGGATAGTTTATTGTCCGTGACGCCACCCACGGTTGTGGTGATTGTAGGGACACCACCGCTGCTCTGTATGGGAATCCCGGGAGCGTCGACAGGGAGCAACAAAGTTGTTAGTTCTCCCCTCCGTGGGTAGGGGGTGGTTGTCCCGGGGCCCAGTGATGAGTTGGGGGATGAGGGATGGCGGGGCCGGTGCAGGGCTTGGTGGGGTGTAGGGACGCGGGGGCAGCGCTGTGCCTCACGGCACTGTGGTACTCACTCAGCCTGAGACGGTGACACAGTTCTCGGTAAAACACACGGCTGGAAAGACGGTTCCCACGGACGGCTGCTGTTGCTTTTCCCCGGTAGTTGACGGTGACGGTCACTTTTCCTGCACCTAAGTCTATGTTGGTAGCGATGGGTTCCCACCGGTAATCCGCTCCCCGGCTTGGATATGGGCCGGAGGAGCCCCTCTTTGCCCGCAGGCGCTGGCCCTGAGAAACTGGTGCCTTGGCAGTGGCGGTGTTTCTCTCTAACGGTTGGACTGTTGCCTTCAATCGGGACTTAGCTGTTGGGAGACCCAGGAGGTCCCCTTCACTGACGGATTTGGCAAATTCACGGCGACTCCTAGCCTTGCCGGGATCCAAAAGGCCCCTGCCAATGGTGCTGGCTTCTCTTCGTATACCTCTCCGGTACCGCCGGGCCACCACCCGTCCACGGTCCTTTCGGCAACCTCCAAGCAGCCTCTCCTGCTGACAGTCACCGCCGTCTGCTGACCTTGCTGTCTCAGTCCGGGGCACACACCCGGACTAACTTCAGGCTTTCTCAACTGTCACTTTCTCTTCCACCTTTACTCCTCTCTCTTGCTCTTTTACCACTTCACTTCAACTTCACTAACTGTTCTCCTCACTCCTTCACTTCCCTAGCTTAACTGCCTGGTTTTCCCGCCTCCAGGGCTGTGACCTCCTTGGTGGGCGGAGCCAACCGCCTGGCCCACCCCCTGGTGTGGACATCAGCCCCTGGAGGAAGGCAACAAGGATTTTTGTGTAGCTTTGGTGTACCTATCCGGGGTGTAGGGTGTGGTGGTATCATGACCTGTGACCCCTGGCTTGCCCAGGGCGTCACAAGAGCGCTGAGCACTGAGAGCACTGAGCACTGAGAGCACTGAGCACTGAGAGCATTGAGAGTGATGAGCACTGAGAGCACTGAGAGCGCTGAGCACTGAGAGCACTGAGTACTGGGAGCGCTGAGCACGGAGAGCACTGAGAGCGCTGAGCACTGAGAGCGCTGAGCACTGAGAGCGCTGAGTACTGAGAGCGCTGAGCACTGAGAGCACTGAGAGCGCTGAGCACTGACAGCACTGAGAGCGCTGAGCACTGAGAGCATTGAGAGCGCTGAGCACTGAGAGCGCTGAGCACTGAGAGCATTGAGAGCGATGAGCACTGAGAGCGCTGAGCACTGAGAGCACTGAGAGCGCTGAGCACTGAGAGCACTGAGCACTGAGAGCACTGAGTACTGAGAGCACTGAGTACTGAAAGCGCTGAGCACTGAGAGCACTGAGAGCGCTGAGCACTGAGAGCACTGAGCACTGAGAGCATTGAGAGCGCTGAGCACTGAGAGCACTGAGCACTGAGAGCACTGAACACTGAGAGCACTGAGAGCGTGAGCACTGAGAGCATTGAGAGCGCTGAGCACTGAGAGCACTGAGCACTGAGAGCACTGAACACTGAGAGTGCTGAGCACTGAGAGCACTGAGAGCGCTGAGCACTGAGAGCACTGAGTACTGAGAGCGCTGAGCACTGAGAGCACAGAGAGCACTGAGCACTGAGAGCACTGAGCACTGAGAGCGCTGAGCACTGAGAGCACTGAGTACTGAGAGCGCTGAGCACTGAGAGCACTGAGAGCGATGAGCACTGAGAGCACTGAGAGCGCTGAGCACTGAGAGCACTGAGCACTGAGAGCACTGAGCACTGAGAGCGCTGAGCACTGAGAGCACTGAGTACTGAGAGCGCTGAGCACTGAGAGCACTGAGAGCGCTGAGCACTGAGAGCGCTGAGCACTGAGAGCGCTGAGCACTGAGAGCACTGAGCACTGAGAGCACTGAGTGCGCTGAGGACTGAGAGCACGGAGCACTGAGAGCACTGAGCACTGACAGCGCTGAGCACTGAGAGCACTGAGAGCATTGAGAGCGCTGAGCACTGAGAGCACTGAGCACTGAGAGCACTGAACACTGAGAGGGCTGAGCACTGAGAGCACTGAGAGCGCTGAGCACTGAGAGCACTGAGTACTGAGAGCGCTGAGCACTGAGAGCACTGAGAGCGCTGAGCACCGAGAGCACTGAGCACTGAGAGCACTGAGAGCGCTGAGCACTGAGAGCACTGAGTACTGAGAGCGCTGAGCACTGAGAGCACTGAGAGCGCTGAGCACTGAGAGCACTGAGCACTGAGAGCACTGAGCACTGAGAGCGCTGAGCACTGAGAGCACTGAATACTGAGAGCGCTGAGCAGTGAGAGCACTGAGAGCGCTGAGCACTGAGAGCACTGAGAGCACTGAGAGCGCTGAGCACTGAGAGCACTGAGCACTGAGAGCACTGAGAGCGCTGAGCACTGAGAGCACTGAACACTGAGAGCGCTGAGCAGAGCACTGAGAGCACTGAGAGCGCTGAGCACTGAGAGCACTGAGTACTGAGAGCGCTGAGCACTGAGAGCACTGAGAGCGCTGAGCACCGAGAGCACTGAGCACTGAGAGCACTGAGCAATGAGAGCGCTGAGCACTGATAGCACTGAGTACTGAGAGCACTGAGCACTGAGAGCGCTGAGCACTGAGAGCACTGAGTACTGAGAGCGCTGAGCACTGAGAGCACTGAGAGCGCTGAGCACTGAGAGCACTGAGCACTGAGAGCACTGAGCACTGAGAGCGCTGAGCACTGAGAGCACTGAGTACTGAGAGCGCTGAGCACTGAGAGCACTGAGAGCGCTAAGCACTGAGAGCACTGAGAGCACTGAGAGCGCTGAGCACTGAGCACTGAGAGCACTGAGTGCGCTGAGCACTGAGAGCACTGAGCACTGAGAGCACTGAGTACTGAGAGCGCTGAGCACTGAGAGCACTGAGAGCGCTGAGCACTGAGAGCACTGAGCACTGAGAGCATTGAGAGCGCTGAGCACTGAGAGCACTGAGCACTGAGAGCACTGAACACTGAGAGCGCTGAGCACTGAGAGCGCTGAGCACTGAGAGCGCTGAGCACTGAGAGCACTGAGTACTGAGAGTGCTGAGCACTGAGAGCACTGAGAGCGCTGAGCACCGAGAGCACTGAGCACTGAGAGCACTGAGAGCGCTGAGCACTGAGAGCACTGAGTACTGAGAGCGCTGAGCACTGAGAGCACTGAGAGCGCTGAGCACTGAGAGCACTGAGCACTGAGAGCACTGAGCACTGAGAGCACTGAGCACTGAGAGCGCTGAGCACCGAGAGCACTGAGAGCACTGAGAGCGCTGAGCACTGAGAGCACTGAGCACTGAGAGCGCTGAGAGTGCTGAGCACTGAGAGCACTGAGTACTGAGAGCGCTGAGCACTGAGAGCACTGAGCACCGAGAGCACTGAGCACTGAGAGCACTGAGAGCGCTGAGCACTGAGAGCACTGAGTACTGAGAGCGCTGAGCACTGAGAGCACTGAGAGCGCTGAGCACCGAGAGCACTGAGCACTGAGAGCACTGAGAGCGCTGAGCACTGAGAGCACTGAGTACTGAGAGCGCTGAGCACTGAGAGCACTGAGAGCGCTGAGCACTGAGAGCACTGAGCACTGAGAGCACTGAGCACTGAGAGCGCTGAGCACTGAGAGCACTGAATACTGAGAGCGCTGAGCAGTGAGAGCACTGAGAGCGCTGAGCACTGAGAGCACTGAGAGCACTGAGAGCGCTGAGCACTGAGAGCACTGAGCACTGAGAGCACTGAGAGCGCTGAGCACTGAGAGCACTGAACACTGAGAGCGCTGAGCAGAGCACTGAGAGCACTGAGAGCGCTGAGCACTGAGAGCACTGAGTACTGAGAGCGCTGAGCACTGAGAGCACTGAGAGCGCTGAGCACCGAGAGCACTGAGCACTGAGAGCACTGAGCAATGAGAGCGCTGAGCACTGATAGCACTGAGTACTGAGAGCACTGAGCACTGAGAGCGCTGAGCACTGAGAGCACTGAGTACTGAGAGCGCTGAGCACTGAGAGCACTGAGAGCGCTGAGCACTGAGAGCACTGAGCACTGAGAGCACTGAGCACTGGGTGGACCCGGCTGCAACCCGGGTGACGTGCGCCTGTAAAGACTTGTTGCATCGCATAAAAGACTTGCACTGTGAATTGTTGCAACAAAGAACGGACTTTAAACTTTGCAAAGATACCTGGAAAAATCCAAAAACATCATTGGTAAAATTTTCCAGGCGCCATCTTTAATCGCGCCATTAGCTGCTACGCGCGGGAGAACAGCGCGCCTAAACTAAGACTCCGCCCACCGCTTGCAGAGGAGGTGCGCTCGGTGCTGCGACCCGAACGAAAACGCAGAAAAGTGTCCCAGGCTTGCTGTCAAGAAGACTGGTGAAATTAACTAAGGGGGCGCAAAGATGTCGCAGCAGGGAGACGCTGTTGTACCCGGCGGTGCAGCGGCACCTATCATGCCGTTCCTGATGCCATACACCCCGGGTGCAGTGTGGCTGCCGCAGTACTCAGGTGAGCCCAACACACTTAATGACTTTATCGGAAAGCTAAAAATCTACTACAGCATGTACCCCCTGACAGAAGCTCAGCGTGTTGGTATGCTTATGGGACAGTTAACTGGCAATGCCCAGCGGGAGGTTACATCCTGGCTGGACGATGCAAAAGACACTGTAGAGCATATAATAGCTGGACTAAAAGCAGCTTTTGAATCCACTGCTGGCAGCCGGGCTAAAATGAGGTTCTTTGGATGCAAGCAAAAACCTAGAGAGAGCGCAAGAGACTTTGCCTTAAACTTGCAGGAGGCGCTCAGAGCACTTAAATTAGCAGAACCTGCCTTAGCCCCCGGAGCAGATAAGCTGCTGATAGACCAATTCCTGGATGGACTCTCATCCCCTTCCCACCGGGGACAACTCAGCATGATGGTGATCCAGGATCCAGGACTAACATTTGCCCAGCTAAAGGATAGAGCCATCCGCCTCCAGCAGGTGGAGGAGCCGCAGGATATAGACTCTGTTCAACACCTTACAGTGGCACCCCAGCAGCCAGTAGTACCGGTGACATCGGCCATGTCAGCGGCTGCTGCTAACCACCTGGAGCCGATCACTAATGAGGCTCTACATCAAAAGCTTGAAGCCCTTACAGACACTGTTGCTTCCATGGCTAGAATCGTCCAGGAGCTGCGTGGATCCAAGTCTGCACCCAAGATTGAGCTGGCGACCAGCAAGGAGGATGTCCCATGGATGAGGCCTAGGAGATACCAAGCGACGAGAGGACGACCCAGCGACCGCTACCAGCCGGATGGACAGCCCATTTGCCGCCGTTGCAATGAGCCAGGTCACTTTGCCCGTGAATGTGCTTTAAATGGGGATCCCCTGGGGAGGCGGGCCGCTCCTCAGGAATGAACTCTCAAGGTCCCTCACCCTGGCACGACAAGTATGTGGGAGGACGTCCAGTCATCCCCATCGTGCTGGATGGCATTCCGCTCAACGCCTTGCTGGACACTGGTTCCCAAATAACATCAATTCCGCATGTCCTTTATAAGAGGTACTGGGCTGATTCAGACGTTAGCAGTGGTCCATCTAATGTTGCATTGAATATATGGGCTAGCAATGGTGAATTAGTACCACAGGTTGGTTTCAGAGAAATGACCATTAAGATTGGGAGAGTAGAATTGCAGAATCAGGGTATTATCATTGTTGATGTTGACCGACGAGAACGTGAACCAACTATGCTGCTAGGAATGAATGTAATTGAAAATTGTTTTGCAGAGGTAATTACTGTCTTGCAGCAGATCGTCGAGACTGCCAAACCTGGGCAACAGAGACTCCTGCAGAAGGAAATTAAAGCCTTGATGCTGAAGCAGCAGGTAGAAATGTCAGGAGGTGAAATTGGCAGTGCAAGGGTAAGTGACCCAATACCTATTGTAATTCCTCCCAAAACAGAAATGCTGGTCTGGTGTAGAGCCGCAATAGGCATCAGAGGGCGAGACTATCAGGCCCTGGTAGAACCCGTGTACTCAGACAGTAGGCCCACTGTACTGACGGCCAGAGGAATAGTTGAGGTACACAGGGGGAGAGTGCCAATACGCCTTCTAAATTGTGGGGAAGATGAGGTCACCCTACCAAAGTATGCTACCATGGCTAAGCTATATACGGTTGATAACAACGCCATCACCACCGTTGAGCCCTTGAAGCCGTCAAATCAGGCGGAGGACAATGGCTCAGAGCGAAAGCTGGAGGATTGGTGCCAAAAGCTACATGTAGGTACCGATTCTACACCCTCCCATCAAAAGCATGGAGTATACAGGGTAGTGAAAGAATATGA
This sequence comes from Anomaloglossus baeobatrachus, assembly GCF_048569485.1. Taxonomy (NCBI): domain Eukaryota; kingdom Metazoa; phylum Chordata; class Amphibia; order Anura; family Aromobatidae; genus Anomaloglossus; species Anomaloglossus baeobatrachus. Next base: position 89,329,029 of record NC_134355.1, on the reverse strand, counting down.
ACAAATATTCAGCAAACACCCATTAGACTTTGGGCAGATCAAAGGGGTAGAGCACACTATACCCACAGGTAACCATCCACCCATAAAGGAGAGGTATAGACCAGTACCACCAGCTCACTACCAATGCGCCAAAGACATGCTCAAAGAAATTAAAGAAGCAGGGGTAATAAGAGACAGTTGTAGCCCCTGGGCAGCCCCACTAGTGCTAGTTAAGAAAAAAGATGGGACCATGAGGATGTGTGTAGACTACAGACGGATCAATCGCATTACACACAAGGATGCATACCCATTACCTAGGATAGAAGAGTCATTGGCTGCATTAAAATCCGCTACTTACTTTTCCACCCTAGATCTGACTAGTGGGTATTGGCAAGTTCCTGTGGCAGAGGCTGATAAGGAGAAGACAGCATTCACCACGCCGATGGGCCTCTGTGAGTTCAATTGTATGCCGTTTGGACTCTGCAACGCACCTGGAACCTTCCAGCGACTGATGGAGTGCTGCCTAGGACATAAGAACTTTGAAACTGTCCTCCTGTACCTGGATGATGTCATAGTCTACTCCAAGACCTATGAACAGCATCTACAAGACCTGGCAGAAGTGTTTGAAGCCTTATCCGGATACGGCATGAAAATCAAGCCATCCAAGTGTCACCTTCTAAAGCCAAGGGTACAGTACCTGGGACATGTCGTGAGCTCAGAAGGGGTAGCACCAGATCCTGAAAAAGTTACCGTGATCAGAGATTGGCCGAGACCCACCAGCGTGAAAGAGGTGAGGCAATTCCTGGGACTGGTGGGCTACTATAGAAGATTTATAAAAAGGTTCACGAAGCTAGCAGCTCCCCTACAAGACATCCTGGTAGGACAGTCAAAGAAGTCTGCAGCCCGAAATCCTCCTTTCCAGTGGAGTGATGAGAGAGAAGAGTCCTTTAAGAAGTTGAAGTGGGCACTGACAGGAGAAGAGATCCTGGCATATCCAGATTACCATCAACCCTTCATTTTGTACACGGATGCCAGCAACGTAGGACTGGGAGCAGTATTGTCTCAAAAGCAGGAAGGCAAGGAGAAAGTTATTGCCTTTGCAAGCAGGAAGCTCCGGCCTACAGAAAGAAACCCAGAGAATTACAGCTCCTTCAAGTTAGAACTACTGGCAGTAGTTTGGGCTGTAACAGAGCGTTTCAAACACTACCTGGCAGCTGCAGAATTTACCATCTTTACTGACAACAATCCGTTGACCCACCTGGATTCTGCAAAACTAGGTGCGCTGGAACAGCGATGGATAGCCCGACTGTCAAACTACAACTTTGTCATCAAGTACAGGGCAGGCCACAAGAATGGGAATGCAGATGCCTTATCCCGGATGCCACACTCGGGGGACGTGGAAGAGGAACCGGAGGGACTGGAAGAAATTGAGCTGCCGGCCTTTCACCATCCTAAGGTGGGACAGTATCAACCGAGTGTCTACCAAAAACAACAGCAGGCAACTCTGAACCCATTAGCACACCACGGATGGGCTGACACACAAGACAGCGATCCAGCTGTGAAGCTAGTGAAAGAACTGCTTACACAACAAGGTGCATACCCTAATCAGACTGCCCCAGCTGAGACACAACATCTCTGGAAAGAGAGAGGTAAATTGTTCCTGTACCAAGGGAAGCTCTGTAGAAGGCACACCAATCCAAAAACACATGAGTTGGTCTGGCAGATCATCGTGCCCAAGAGAGACGTCAAGATGGTTCTGGAAGCTTACCACGACGGTGCTGGTCATTTTGGTTGGAAAAAGTTGGAAGTGCTCTTAAGAGAAAGATTCTACTGGGTTGGCATGAGAAAATCAATTGAAGATTGGTGTAGAAAATGCGGACCGTGCAACCTCAGAAGAAAGGATCAACAGAACCAGAGAGCTCCACTCCAGTCCATAGTAACCAAGCAACCACTCGAGCTAGTCGCATTAGACCACGTCAAGTTGTCACCAAGCCAGTCCGGCTATGTCTATGCCTTAACCATCGTGGACCATTACTCACGCTTCTTAGTGGTGGTACCCGTGAAAGACCTTACAGCTAGAACAGCAGCTAAAGCATTCCAGACGTACTTTTGCAGACCCCATGGTTACCCAGAACAAGTCCTTGCAGATCAAGGTCCAGCTTTTGAATCACAGATTTTCCAAGAATTCTGCAACATGTATGGCTGTAAAAAGATCCGCACAACAGCATACCATCCCCAAACAAATGGCTTATGTGAGAAGATGAACCATATTGTGATTGACCTGTTGAAGACCTTACCAGAGTCAGAAAGAAATCAATGGCCAGAGAAATTGCCAGACTTGGTGGACTTGTACAATCATGTCCCGGTGAGTTCTACAAACTGCACCCCCGCTTACCTCATGCGTGCAAGGCCCGGTAAACTGCCAATTGATTTAGATATGGGAATTCTGAAGCCAGATGCGGAAGTTCAAGAATCCAATTGGGATACCCTACGTCAGCAACAGTATCGCCAAGTACAAGAAAAGTAGAGAAAAGTCTCCAACAAGCTAGGGGAAGACAGGAGAGAAACTTCAACCAGCATGCTCTAGCAACCCCATTGCAACCTGGTGACCAAGTTCTCAAGAGGAAACGGCGCACAAACAAATTGGATAATCAGTGGGAAACCACCCCATATACAGTCTTACCATCCAGTATGGATAATCCCAAAGTGTGTCTAATCAGTAAGGATGAAGGAAGGACATCAGCTGTCGTGTCAAGAGATCAACTCAAACCGTGTCCTGAAACCCTGAAGACACCAGAAGTCACCTTACCCATACAGGTACAACCTGTCAAGAAGGAAGAAGACGTGTTCCATACAGTCTTAGGAGATTTCCCAAAAACATGGCCAAATTACTATGGAGCAGTAGTAGTCCCAATGATCGCCTTCCCTCAAGTGGCGGAACCACAATCAGAACCCATACCACAAGAAGTCTCAAGACAAGAAGAACTGGAAGTTGAAACCGTAGAGGAAGAACAGATTCCTGGTCCCAGTGAGCTTGCCAGTCCTACAGTCAGCCCCCCATCCTCACAAGTACCAGAAACACCAAATAGGTACACTTCCACCCACACCATTATGCTAAGTACACCCAGTACAACAGCAGTACGCAGGTCACAGCGTAGTACTCAGGGTCAGATACCAGCAAGATATAAAGACTAATGTGGAATTGCATATAAAATGTACATATGTTATAATGTTTATATGAAAAACCGTAACAGTTTAGTGTACAGAAAAGGTGAGAGAAGAGTGGTGTAAGGTGGCAGCACGGAGAGTTACAACTTGATCACATGTTGGTGGCCCGAGGGCCGTGAGGCCTACTGCACTTATGACCAGAGTAGAGACACCTTTAAGAAGTGTTTGTTGATTGAAATGTTTATTTAATTGCAACGTTAAGACCAAAAGCCCAGTACCTACAGAGACTATACTGTATGAACACTTACATATTTTTGAACATTTTGGACTCTTTTTGAGCTTTAAGGTTTTTGTATTTTTTCCTTTTGAGACTCTGTATATATATAATTGTTGTGATAACTTGTTTGTTTGTTTCACAGTCCCGGAGTACTGTTCTTCACTAAGGGGGAATGTGGCACCCCAGGGTTGCCACACAAAGGGTTAACTCCCCACACACAACACCAAGACCTCCTGGCCAGAAGGGGGAGACCAAGCTGCTTCCCTGTATATTCTGGTGGAGGGAGGAAATGGTCAGAAGTAGTTTCGTTTTGGAAGTTCAGTGCAGAGCAGAGAGCACTGAGGAGAAAGGATCTGCAGGTTGGAGCTGGCTTGAGCTCACCTCAGGATCCACTGACCAATTCCAGGCCTAGTTGAGGGTCTGAGGAAAGGAGACAGATTACACAGAGAACATTCCTGGGAGGCAGAGCATTGCTGAGCTCATCCCAGTGGAGCACAAGAACGGATGCTGGATCCGAGACTGCAGGTTACATACTGCACAGTTACCACCAGAGAAGTGAAGATTCCAGATCTTTCACCTGTACCACAGACACAAGCAACAAACGCAGAGTTCAGGAACATACAAGTAAGGACTCGAGTTGCCTGTCAGGTCGGTACCTAGGAGCAGAGCAGAAGCAGAGCCGGCTGCATAGTTCACACATCAGCAGGGCCACAGACACACAGTGCAGGCAAGGAAGCCAAAACGGCCCGGCTGGGTGGGAGAAACCCTGAACCCCTCACAGACTCCGTGGACAGTACTCTGCTGAATACCATCATCAGTAAAGGACAAAGAAACTGCAAAACCGTGAGTCTGCCTGTTTATTGTGCTCGTGTCCTGCACTCCCCCCATAGACTACTAACACACTGCCCCGGGGAAAAGGCTCTACCCGTGGGGAGCCGTCCCATCTCAAGCTGCCTTCCATCACCCCGGAGGTTCTGCAGCAGCGGTGGTCATCTCTGATCACATTCCACGGGTGGCGTCACGAACATAACCCCCCTTTTTATTGTGGAACCAGGGAGCACAGACCGGGTCACGACACCGTGATCCCCTTTCCAGAAGCGACCCCTTGGCCCGGTTCTGGGTATCCCCTTAACCCCTGGCGACACAAGAGCACTGAGAGCGCTGAGCACTGAGAGCACTGAGAGCGCTGAGCACTGAGAGCACTGAGAGCACTGAGCACTGAGAGCACTGAGCACTGAGAGCACTGAGAGCGCTGAGCACTGAGAGCACTGAGAGCACTGAGCACTGAGAGCACTGAGCACTGAGAGCACTGAGCACTGAGAGCGCTGAGCACTGATAGCACTGAGAGCGCTGAGCACTGAGAGCACTGAACACTGAGAGCACTGAACACTGAGAGCGCTGAACACTGAGAGCGCTGAGCACTGAGAGCACTGAGAGCGCTGAGCACTGAGAGCGCTGAGCACTGAGAGCACTGAGAGCGCTGAGCACTGAGAGCACTGAGAGCGCTGAGCACTGAGAGCACTGAGCACTGAGAGCACTGAGCACTGAGAGCGCTGAGCACTGAGAGCACTGAGTACTGAGAGCGCTGAGCACTGAGAGCACTGAGAGCGCTGAGCACCGAGAGCACTGAGCACTGAGAGCACTGAGAGCGCTGAGCACTGAGAGCACTGAGTACTGAGAGCGCTGAGCACTGAGAGCACTGAGAGCGCTGAGCACTGAGAGCACTGAGCACTGAGAGCACTGAGCACTGAGAGCACTGAGAGCACTGAGAGCACTGAGAGCGCTGAGCACTGAGAGCACTGAGCACTGAGAGGACTGAGAGCGCTGAGCACTGAGAGCGCTGAGCACTGAGAGCGCTGAGCACTGAGAGCACTGAGCACTGAGAGCACTGAGCACTGAGAGCACTGAACACTGAGAGCGCTGAGCACTGAGAGCACTGAGAGTGCTGAGCACTGAGAGCACTGAGTACTGAGAGCGCTGAGCACTGAGAGCACTGAGCACCGAGAGCACTGAGCACTGAGAGGACTGAGAGCGCTGAGCACTGAGAGCGCTGAGCACTGAGAGCACTGAGCACTGAGAGCACTGAGCACTGAGAGCACTGAACACTGAGAGCGCTGAGCACTGAGAGCACTGAGAGTGCTGAGCACTGAGAGCACTGAGTACTGAGAGCGCTGAGCACTGAGAGCGCTGAGCACTGAGAGCACTGAGCACCGAGAGCACTGAGCACTGAGAGCACTGAGAGCGCTGAGCACTGAGAGCACTGAGTACTGAGAGCGCTGAGCACTGAGAGCACTGAGAGCGCTGAGCACTGAGAGCACTGAGCACTGAGAGCACTGAGCACTGAGAGCGCTGAGCACTGAGAGCACTGAGAGCACTGAGAGCGCTGAGCACTGAGAGCACTGAGAGCACTGAGAGCGCTGAACAATGAGAGCACTGAGAGCGCTGAGCACTGAGAGCACTGAGAGCGCTGAGCAATGAGAGCGCTGAGCACTGAGAGCGCTGAGCACTGAGAGCACTGAGAGCGCTGAGCACTGAGAGCACTGAGCACTGAGAGCACTGAGCACTGAGAGCACTGAGAGCGCTGGGCACTGAGAGCACTGAGCACTGAGAGCACTGAGCACTGAGAGCACAGAGCACTGAGAGCACAGAGCACTGAGAGCGCTGAGCACTGAGAGCACTGAGAGCGCGGAGCACTGAGAGCACTGAGAGCACTGAGCGCTGAGCACTGAGAGCACTGAGAGCGCTGAGCACTGAGAGCACTGAGAGCGCTGAGCACTGAGAGCAGTGAGAGCGCTGAGCACTGAGAGCACTGAGAGCACTGAGCACTGAGAGCACTGAGCACTGAGAGCACTGAGAGCGCTGAGCACTGAGAGCACTGAGAGCACTGAGCACTGAGAGCACTGAGCACTGAGAGCACTGAGCACTGAGAGCACTGAGCACTGAGAGCGCTGAGCACTGAGAGCACTGAGAGCGCTGAGCACTGAGAGCACTGAGCACTGAGAGCACTGAACACTGAGAGCGCTGAGCACTGAGAGCATTGAGAGCACTGAGTACTGAGAGCGCTGAGCACTGAGAGCACTGAGTACTGAGAGCGCTGAGCACTGAGAGCGCTGAGCACTGAGAGCACTGAGAGCGCTGAGCACTGATAGCACTGAGCACTGAGAGCACTGAGCACTGAGAGCGCTGAGCACTGAGAGCACTGAGTACTGAGAGCGCTGAGCACTGAGAGCGCTGAGCACTGAGAGCACTGAGAGCGCTGAGCACTGATAGCACTGAGCACTGAGAGCACTGAGCACTGAGAGCGCTGAGCACTGAGAGCACTGAGTACTGAGAGCGCTGAGCACTGAGAGCACTGAGAGCGCTGAGCACCGAGAGCACTGAGCACTGAGAGCACTGAGCACTGAGAGCACTGAGAGCGCTGAGCACTGAGAGCACTGAGTACTGAGAGCGCTGAGCACTGAGAGCACTGAGAGCGCTGAGCACTGAGAGCACTGAGCAGTGAGAGCACTGAGCATTGAGAGCGCTGAGCACTGAGAGCACTGAATACTGAGAGCGCTGAGCACTGAGAGCACTGAGAGCGCTGAGCACTGAGAGCACTGAGAGCGCTGAGCACTGAGAGCACTGAGCACTGAGAGCACTGAGCACTGAGAGCGCTGAGCACTGAAAGCACTGAACACTGAGAGCGCTGAGCAGAGCACTGAGAGCACTGAGAGCGCTGAGCATTGAGAGCACTGAGTACTGAGAGCGCTGAGCACTGAGAGCACTGAGAGCGCTGAGCACCGAGAGCACTGAGCACTGAGAGCACTGAGCAATGAGAGCGCTGAGCACTGATAGCACTGAGTACTGAGAGCACTGAGCACTGAGAGCGCTGTGCACTGAGAGCACTGAGTACTGAGAGCGCTGAGCACTGAGAGCACTGAGTACTGAGAGCGCTGAGCACTGAGAGCACTGAGTACTGAGAGCGCTGAGCACTGAGAGCACTGAGAGCGCTGAGCACTGAGAGCACTGAGAGCACTGAGAGCACTGAGCACTGAGCACTGAGAGCACTGAGTGCGCTGAGCACTGAGAGCACTGAGCACTGAGAGCACTGAGAGCACTGAGAGCGCTGAGCACTGAGAGCACTGAGAGCGCTGAGCACTGAGAGCACTGAGCACTGAGAGCATTGAGAGCGCTGAGCACTGAGAGCACTGAGCACTGACAGCACTGAACACTGAGAGCGCTGAGCACTGAGAGCACTGAGAGCGCTGAGCACTGAGAGCACTGAGTACTGAGAGCGCTGAGCACTGAGAGCACTGAGAGCGCTGAGCACCGAGAGCACTGAGCACTGAGAGCACTGAGAGCGCTGAGCACTGAGATCACTGAGTACTGAGGCGCTGAGCACTGAGAGCACTGAGAGCGCTGAGCACTGAGAGCACTGAGCACTGAGAGCACTGAGCACTGAGAGCGCTGAGCACTGAGAGCACTGAGAGCACTGAGAGCGCTGAGCACTGAGAGCACTGAGCACTGAGAACACTGAGCACTGAGAGCACTGAGAGCGCTGAGCACTGAGAGCGCTGAGCACTGAGAGCACTGAGCACTGAGAGCACTGAGCACTGAGAGCACTGAGCACTGAGAGCACTGAACACTGAGAGCGCTGAGCACTGAGAGCACTGAGAGTGCTGAGCACTGAGAGCACTGAGTACTGAGAGCGCTGAGCACTGAGAGCACTGAGCACCGAGAGCACTGAGCACTGAGAGCACTGAGAGCGCTGAGCACTGAGAGCACTGAGCACTGAGAGCACTGAGCACTGAGAGCGCTGAGCACTGAGAGCACTGAGTACTGAGAGCGCTGAGCACTGAGAGCACTGAGAGCGCTGAGCACCGAGAGCACTGAGCACTGAGAGCACTGAGAGCGCTGAGCACTGAGAGCACTGAGTACTGAGAGCGCTGAGCACTGAGAGCACTGAGAGCGCTGAGCACTGAGAGCACTGAGCAGTGAGAGCACTGAGCACTGAGAGCGCTGAGCACTGAGAGCACTGAATACTGAGAGCGCTGAGCACTGAGAGCACTGAGAGCGCTGAGCACTGAGAGCACTGAGAGCACTGAGAGCGCTGAGCACTGAGAGCACTGAGCACTGAGAGCACTGAGCACTGAGAGCGCTGAGCACTGAGAGCACTGAACACTGAGAGCGCTGAGCAGAGCACTGAGAGCACTGAGAGCGCTGAGCACTGAGAGCACTGAGTACTGAGAGCGCTGAGCACTGAGAGCACTGAGAGCGCTGAGCACCGAGAGCACTGAGCACTGAGAGCACTGAGCAATGAGAGCGCTGAGCACTGATAGCACTGAGCACTGAGAGCACTGAGCACTGAGAGCGCTGAGCACTGAGAGCACTGAGTACTGAGAGCGCTGAGCACTGAGAGCACTGAGAGCGCTGAGCACCGAGAGCACTGAGCACTGAGAGCACTGAGAGCGCTGAGCACTGAGAGCACTGAGTACTGAGAGCGCTGAGCACTGAGAGCACTGAGAGTGCTGAGCACTGAGAGCACTGAGCAGTGAGAGCACTGAGCACTGAGAGCGCTGAGCACTGAGAGCACTGAATACTGAGAGCGCTGAGCACTGAGAGCACTGAGAGCGCTGAGCACTGAGAGCACTGAGAGCGCTGAGCACTGAAAGCACTGAGCACTGAGAGCACTGAGCACTGAGAGCGCTGAGCACTGAGAGCACTGAACACTGAGAGCGCTGAGCAGAGCACTGAGAGCACTGAGAGCGCTGAGCACTGAGAGCACTGAGTACTGAGAGCGCTGAGCACTGAGAGCACTGAGAGCGCTGAGCACCGAGAGCACTGAGCACTGAGAGCACTGAGAGCACTGAGAGCGCTGAGCACTGAGCACTGAGAGCACTGAGTGCGCTGAGCACTGAGAGCACTGAGCACTGAGAGCACTGAGTACTGAGAGCGCTGAGCACTGAGAGCACTGAGAGCGCTGAGCACTGAGAGCACTGAGCACTGAGAGCATTGAGAGCGCTGAGCACTGAGAGCACTGAGCACTGAGAGCACTGAACACTGAGAGCGCTGAGCACTGAGAGCGCTGAGCACTGAGAGCGCTGAGCACTGAGAGCACTGAGTACTGAGAGTGCTGAGCACTGAGAGCACTGAGTGCGCTGAGCACTGAGAGCACTGAGCACTGAGAGCACTGAGTACTGAGAGCGCTGAGCACTGAGAGCGCTGAGCACTGAGAGCACTGAGCACTGAGAGCATTGAGAGCGCTGAGCACTGAGAGCGCTGAGCACTGAGAGCACTGAGAGCGCTGAGCACTGAGAGCACTGAGTACTGAGAGCGCTGAGCACTGAGAGCACTGAGAGCGCTGAGCACCGAGAGCACTGAGCACTGAGAGCACTGAGAGCGCTGAGCACTGAGATCACTGAGTACTGAGAGCGCTGAGCACTGAGAGCACTGAGAGCGCTGAGCACTGAGAGCACTGAGCACTGAGAGCACTGAGCACTGAGAGCGCTGAGCACTGAGAGCACTGAGACTGAGCACTGAGAGCGCTGAGCACTGAGAGCACTGAGCACTGAGAGCACTGAGAGCGCTGAGCACTGAGAGCGCTGAGCACTGAGAGCACTGAGCACTGAGAGCACTGAACACTGAGAGCGCTGAGCACTGAGAGCACTGAGAGTGCTGAGCACTGAGAGCACTGAGTACTGAGAGCGCTGAGCACTGAGAGCGCTGAGCACTGAGAGCGCTGAGCACTGAGAGCACTGAGCACTGAGAGCGCTGAGCACTGAGAGCACTGAGAGCGCTGAGCACTGAGAGCACTGAGAGCACTGAGCACTGAGAGCGCTGAGCACTGAGAGCACTGAGAGCGCTGAGCACTGAGAGCACTGAGAGCACTGAGTACTGAGAGCGCTGAGCACTGAGAGCACTGAGCACTGAGAGCACTGAGCACTGAGAGCGCTGGGCACTGAGAGCACTGAGCACTGAGAGCACTGAGCACTGAGAGCACAGAGCACTGAGAGCGCTGAGCACTGAGAGCACTGAGAGCGCGGAGCACTGAGAGCACTGAGAGCGCTGAGCACTGAGAGCACTGAGAGCGCGGAGCACTGAGAGCACTGAGAGCGCTGAGCACTGAGAGCACTGAGAGCGCTGAGCACTGAGAGCACTGAGAGCACTGAGCACTGAGAGCACTGAGCACTGAGAGCACTGAGGGCGCTGAGCACTGAGAGCACTGAGAGCACTGAGCACTGAGAGCACTGAGCACTGAGAGCACTGAGCACTGAGAGCGCTGAGCACTGAGAGCACTGAGAGCGCTGAGCACTGAGAGCACTGAGCACTGAGAGCACTGAACACTGAGAGCGCTGAGCACTGAGAGCACTGAGAGCGCTGAGCACTGAGAGCACTGAGTACTGAGAGCGCTGAGCACTGAGAGCACTGAGTACTGAGAGCGCTGAGCACTGAGAGCACTGAGAGCGCTGAGCACTGAGAGCACTGAGCACTGAGAGCACTGAGCACTGAGAGCGCTGAGCACTGAGAGCACTGAGTACTAAGAGCGCTGAGCACTGAGAGCACTGAGAGCGCTGAGCACTGAGAGCACTGAGAGCACTGAGAGCGCTGAGCACTGAGCACTGAGAGCACTGAGTGCGCTGAGCACTGAGAGCACTGAGCACTGAGAGCACTGAGTACTGAGAGCGATGAGCACTGAGAGCACTGAGAGCGCTGAGCACTGAGAGCACTGAGCACTGAGAGCATTGAGAGCGCTGAGCACTGAGAGCACTGAGCACTGAGAGCACTGAGCACTGAGAGCACTGAGAGCGCTGAGCACTGAGAGCACTGAGTACTGAGAGCGCTGAGCACTGAGAGCACTGAGAGCGCTGAGCACCGAGAGCACTGAGCACTGAGAGCACTGAGAGCGCTGAGCACTGAGATCACTGAGTACTGAGAGCGCTGAGCACTGAGAGCGCTGAGCACTGAGAGCACTGAGCACTGAGAGCACTGACCACTGAGAGCGCTGAGCACTGAGAGCACTGAGAGCACTGAGAGCGCTGAGCACTGAGAGCACTGAGCACTGAGAGCACTGAGCACTGAGAGCACTGAGAGCGCTGAGCACTGAGAGCGCTGAGCACTGAGAGCACTGAGCACTGAGAGCACTGAACACTGAGAGCGCTGAGCACTGAGAGCACTGAGAGTGCTGAGCACTGAGAGCACTGAGTACTGAGAGCGCTGAGCACTGAGAGCGCTGAGCACCGAGAGCACTGAGCACTGAGAGCACTGAGAGCGCTGAGCACTGAGAGCACTGAGTACTGAGAGCGCTGAGCACTGAGAGCACTGAGAGCACTGAGCACTGAGAGCACTGAGCACTGAGAGCGCTGAGCACTGAGAGCACTGAGAGCACTGAGAGCGCTGAGCACTGAGAGCACTGAGTACTGAGAGCGCTGAGCACTGAGAGCACTGAGAGCGCTGAGCACTGAGAGCACTGAGAGCACTGAGAGCGCTGAGCACTGAGAGCACTGAGCACTGAGAGCGCTGAGCACTGAGAGCACTGAGAGCGCTGAGCACTGAGAGCACTGAGCACTGAGAGCACTGAGCACTGAGAGCACAGAGCACTGAGAGCGCTGAGCACTGAGAGCACTGAGAGCGCGGAGCACTGAGAGCACTGAGAGCGCGGAGCACTGAGAGCACTGAGAGCGCTGAGCACTGAGAGCACTGAGAGCGCTGAGCACTGAGAGCACTGAGAGCACTGAGCACTGAGAGCACTGAGCACTGAGAGCACTGAGAGCGCTGAGCACTGAGAGCACTGAGCACTGAGATCACTGAGCACTGAGAGCGCTGAGCACTGAGAGCACTGAGCACTGAGAGCACTGAGCACTGAGAGCACTGAGAGCGCTGAGCACTGAGAGCACTGAGAGCGCTGAGCACTGAGAGCACTGAGAGCACTGAGCACTGAGAGCACTGAGCACTGAGAGCACTGAGCACTGAGAGCGCTGAGCACTGAGAGCACTGAGAGCGCTGAGCACTGAGAGCACTGAGAGCACTGAGCACTGAGAGCACTGAGAGCGCTGAGCACTGAGAGCGCTGAGCACTGAGCACTGAGAGCACTGAGAGCACTGAGCACTGAGAGCGCTGAGCACTGAGAGCACTGAGAGCACTGAGCACTGAGAGCACTGAGAGCGCTGAGCACTGAAAGCACCGAGAGCACTGAGCACTGAGAGCACTGAGAGCGCTGAGCACTGAGAGCACTGAGTACTGAGAGCGCTGAGCACTGAGAGCACTGAGAGCGCTGAGCACTGAGAGCACTGAGCAGTGAGAGCACTGAGCACTGAGAGCGCTGAGCACTGAGAGCACTGAATACTGAGAGCGCTGAGCACTGAGAGCACTGAGAGCGCTGAGCACTGAGAGCACTGAGAGCACTGAGAGCGCTGAGCACTGAGAGCACTGAGCACTGAGAGCACTGAGCACTGAGAGCACTGAGCACTGAGAGCGCTGAGCACTGAGAGCACTGAACACTGAGAGCGCTGAGCAGAGCACTGAGAGCACTGAGAGCGCTGAGCACTGAGAGCACTGAGTACTGAGAGCGCTGAGCACTGAGAGCACTGAGAGCGCTGAGCACCGAGAGCACTGAGCACTGAGAGCACTGAGCAATGAGAGCGCTGAGCACTGATAGCACTGAGCACTGAGAGCACTGAGCACTGAGAGCGCTGAGCACTGAGAGCACTGAGTACTGAGAGCGCTGAGCACTGAGAGCACTGGGAGCGCTGAGCACCGAGAGCACTGAGCACTGAGAGCACTGAGAGCGCTGAGCACTGAGAGCACTGAGTACTGAGAGCGCTGAGCACTGAGAGCACTGAGAGTGCTGAGCACTGAGAGCACTGAGCAGTGAGAGCACTGAGCACTGAGAGCGCTGAGCACTGAGAGCACTGAATACTGAGAGCGCTGAGCACTGAGAGCACTGAGAGCGCTGAGCACTGAGAGCACTGAGAGCGCTGAGCACTGAAAGCACTGAGCACTGAGAGCACTGAGCACTGAGAGCGCTGAGCACTGAGAGCACTGAACACTGAGAGCGCTGAGCAGAGCACTGAGAGCACTGAGAGCGCTGAGCACTGAGAGCACTGAGTACTGAGAGCGCTGAGCACTGAGAGCACTGAGAGCGCTGAGCACCGAGAGCACTGAGCACTGAGAGCACTGAGCAATGAGAGCGCTGAGCACTGATAGCACTGAGTACTGAGAGCACTGAGCACTGAGAGCGCTGAGCACTGAGAGCACAGAGTACTGAGAGCGCTGAGCACTGAGAGCACTGAGAGCGCTGAGCACTGAGAGCACTGAGCACTGAGAGCACTGAGTACTGAGAGCGCTGAGCACTGAGAGCACTGAGAGCACTGAGAGCACTGAGAGCGCTGAGCACTGAGCACTGAGAGCACTGAGTGCGCTGAGCACTGAGAGCACTGAGCACTGAGAGCACTGAGTACTGAGAGCGCTGAGCACTGAGAGCACTGAGAGCGCTGAGCACTGGGAGCACTGAGCACTGAGAGCATTGAGAGCGCTGAGCACTGAGAGCACTGAGCACTGAGAGCACTGAACACTGAGAGCGCTGAGCACTGAGAGCACTGAGAGCGCTGAGGACTGAGAGCACTGAGTACTGAGAGCGCTGAGCACTGAGAGCACTGAGAGCGCTGAGCACCGAGAGCACTGAGCACTGAGAGCACTGAGAGCGCTGAGCACTGAGATCACTGAGTACTGAGAGCGCTGAGCACTGAGAGCACTGAGAGCGCTGAGCACTGAGAGCACTGAGCACTGAGAGCACTGAGTACTGAGAGCGCTGAGCACTGAGAGCACTGAGAGCGCTGAGCACTGAGAGCACTGAGTACTGAGAGCGCTGAGCACTGAGAGCACTGAGAGCGCTGAGCACCGAGAGCACTGAGCACTGAGAGCACTGAGAGCGCTGAGCACTGAGATCACTGAGTACTGAGAGTGCTGAGCACTGAGAGCACTGAGAGCGCTGAGCACTGAGAGCACTGAGCACTGAGAGCACTGAGCACTGAGAGCGCTGAGCACTGAGAGCGCTGAGCACTGAGAGCGCTGAGCACTGAGAGCGCTGAGCACTGAGAGCACTGAGAGCACTGAGAGCGCTGAGCACTGAGAGCGCTGAGCACTGAGAGCACTGAGCACTGAGACCACTGAGCACTGAGAGCACTGAACACTGAGAGCGCTGAGCACTGAGAGCACTGAGAGTGCTGAGCACTGAGAGCACTGAGTACTGAGAGCGCTGAGCACTGAGAGCACTGAGCACCGAGAGCACTGAGCACTGAGAGCACTGAGAGCGCTGAGCACTGAGAGCACTGAGTACTGAGAGCGCTGAGCACTGAGAGCACTGAGAGCGCTGAGCACTGAGAGCACTGAGCACTGAGAGCACTGAGCACTGAGAGCGCTGAGCACTGAGAGCGCTGAGCACTGAGAGCACTGAGAGCACTGAGAGCGCTGAGCACTGAGAGCACTGAGAGCACTGAGTACTGAGAGCGCTGAGCACTGAGAGCACTGAGAGCGCTGAGCACTGAGAGCACTGAGAGCGCTGAGCACTGAGAGCACTGAGCACTGAGAGCGCTGAGCACTGAGAGCACTGAGAGCGCTGAGCACTGAGAGCACTGAGCACTGAGAGCACTGAGCACTGAGAGCACTGAGAGCGCTGGGCACTGAGAGCACTGAGCACTGAGAGCACTGAGCACTGAGAGCACAGAGCACTGAGAGCGCTGAGCACTGAGAGCACTGAGAGCGCGGAGCACTGAGAGCACTGAGAGCGCTGAGCACTGAGAGCACTGAGAGCGCGGAGCACTGAGAGCACTGAGAGCGCTGAGCACTGAGAGCACTGAGAGCGCTGAGCACTGAGAGCACTGAGAGCACTGAGCACTGAGAGCACTGAGCACTGAGGGCGCTGAGCACTGAGAGCACTGAGAGCACTGAGCACTGAGAGCACTGAGCACTGAGAGCACTGAGCACTGAGAGCGCTGAGCACTGAGAGCACTGAGAGCGCTGAGCACTGAGAGCACTGAGCACTGAGAGCACTGAACACTGAGAGCGCTGAGCACTGAGAGCACTGAGAGCGCTGAGCACTGAGAGCACTGAGTACTGAGAGCGCTGAGCACTGAGAGCACTGAGTACTGAGAGCGCTGAGCACTGAGAGCACTGAGAGCACTGAGCACTGAGAGCACTGAGCACTGAGAGCACTGAGCACTGAGAGCGCTGAGCACTGAGAGCACTGAGTACTGAGAGCGCTGAGCACTGAGAGCACTGAGAGCACTGAGAGCGCTGAGCACTGAGAGCACTGAGAGCACTGAGAGCGCTGAGCACTGAGCACTGAGAGCACTGAGTGCGCTGAGCACTGAGAGCACTGAGCACTGAGAGCACTGAGTACTGAGAGCGATGAGCACTGAGAGCACTGAGAGCGCTGAGCACTGAGAGCACTGAGCACTGAGAGCATTGAGAGCGCTGAGCACTGAGAGCACTGAGCACTGAGAGCACTGAGCACTGAGAGCACTGAGCACTGAGAGCACTGAGCACTGAGAGCACTGAGAGCGCTGAGCACTGAGAGCACTGAGTACTGAGAGCGCTGAGCACTGAGAGCACTGAGAGCACTGAGTACCGAGAGCACTGAGCACTGAGAGCACTGAGAGCGCTGAGCACTGAGATCACTGAGTACTGAGAGCGCTGAGCACTGAGAGCGCTGAGCACTGAGAGCACTGAGCACTGAGAGCACTGACCACTGAGAGCGCTGAGCACTGAGAGCACTGAGAGCACTGAGAGCGCTGAGCACTGAGAGCACTGAGCACTGAGAGCACTGAGCACTGAGAGCACTGAGAGCGCTGAGCACTGAGAGCGCTGAGCACTGAGAGCACTGAGCACTGAGAGCACTGAGCACTGAGAGCACTGAACACTGAGAGCGCTGAGCACTGAGAGCACTGAGAGTGCTGAGCACTGAGAGCACTGAGTACTGAGAGCGCTGAGCACTGAGAGCGCTGAGCACCGAGAGCACTGAGCACTGAGAGCACTGAGAGCGCTGAGCACTGAGAGCACTGAGTACTGAGAGCGCTGAGCACTGAGAGCACTGAGAGCGCTGAGCACTGAGAGCACTGAGCACTGAGAGCACTGAGCACTGAGAGCGCTGAGCACTGAGAGCACTGAGAGCACTGAGAGCGCTGAGCACTGAGAGCACTGAGAGCACTGAGAGCACTGAGCACTGAGAGCACTGAGCACTGAGAGCACTGAGAGCGCTGAGCACTGAGAGCACTGAGCACTGAGAGCACTGAGCACTGAGAGCGCTGAGCACTGAGAGCGCTGAGCACTGAGAGCACTGAGCACTGAGAGCACTGAGAGCGCTGAGCACTGAGAGCGCTGAGCACTGAGAGCACTGAGCACTGAGACCACTGAGCACTGAGAGCACTGAACACTGAGAGCGCTGAGCACTGAGAGCACTGAGAGTGCTGAGCACTGAGAGCACTGAGTACTGAGAGCGCTGAGCACTGAGAGCACTGAGCACCGAGAGCACTGAGCACTGAGAGCGCTGAGCACTGAGAGCACTGAGTACTGAGAGCGCTGAGCACTGAGAGCACTGAGAGCGCTGAGCACTGAGAGCACTGAGCACTGAGAGCACTGAGCACTGAGAGCGCTGAGCACTGAGAGCACTGAGAGCACTGAGAGCGCTGAGCACTGAGAGCACTGAGAGCACTGAGTACTGAGAGCGCTGAGCACTGAGAGCACTGAGAGCGCTGAGCACTGAGAGCACTGAGAGCGCTGAGCACTGAGAGCACTGAGCACTGAGAGCGCTGAGCACTGAGAGCACTGAGAGCGCTGAGCACTGAGAGCACTGAGCACTGAGAGCACTGAGCACTGAGAGCACTGAGAGCGCTGGGCACTGAGAGCACTGAGCACTGAGAGCACTGAGCACTGAGAGCACAGAGCACTGAGAGCGCTGAGCACTGAGAGCACTGAGAGCGCGGAGCACTGAGAGCACTGAGAGCGCTGAGCACTGAGAGCACTGAGAGCGCGGAGCACTGAGAGCACTGAGAGCGCTGAGCACTGAGAGCACTGAGAGCGCTGAGCACTGAGAGCACTGAGAGCACTGAGCACTGAGAGCACTGAGCACTGAGAGCACTGAGGGCGCTGAGCACTGAGAGCACTGAGAGCACTGAGCACTGAGAGCACTGAGCACTGAGAGCACTGAGCACTGAGAGCGCTGAGCACTGAGAGCACTGAGAGCGCTGAGCACTGAGAGCACTGAGCACTGAGAGCACTGAACACTGAGAGCGCTGAGCACTGAGAGCACTGAGAGCGCTGAGCACTGAGAGCACTGAGTACTGAGAGCGCTGAGCACTGAGAGCACTGAGTACTGAGAGCGCTGAGCACTGAGAGCACTGAGAGCACTGAGCACTGAGAGCACTGAGCACTGAGAGCACTGAGCACTGAGAGCGCTGAGCACTGAGAGCACTGAGTACTGAGAGCGCTGAGCACTGAGAGCACTGAGAGCACTGAGAGCGCTGAGCACTGAGAGCACTGAGAGCACTGAGAGCGCTGAGCACTGAGCACTGAGAGCACTGAGTGCGCTGAGCACTGAGAGCACTGAGCACTGAGAGCACTGAGTACTGAGAGCGATGAGCACTGAGAGCACTGAGAGCGCTGAGCACTGAGAGCACTGAGCACTGAGAGCATTGAGAGCGCTGAGCACTGAGAGCACTGAGCACTGAGAGCACTGAGCACTGAGAGCACTGAGCACTGAGAGCACTGAGCACTGAGAGCACTGAGAGCGCTGAGCACTGAGAGCACTGAGTACTGAGAGCGCTGAGCACTGAGAGCACTGAGAGCACTGAGTACCGAGAGCACTGAGCACTGAGAGCACTGAGAGCGCTGAGCACTGAGATCACTGAGTACTGAGAGCGCTGAGCACTGAGAGCGCTGAGCACTGAGAGCACTGAGCACTGAGAGCACTGACCACTGAGAGCGCTGAGCACTGAGAGCACTGAGAGCACTGAGAGCGCTGAGCACTGAGAGCACTGAGCACTGAGAGCACTGAGCACTGAGAGCACTGAGAGCGCTGAGCACTGAGAGCGCTGAGCACTGAGAGCACTGAGCACTGAGAGCACTGAGCACTGAGAGCACTGAACACTGAGAGCGCTGAGCACTGAGAGCACTGAGAGTGCTGAGCACTGAGAGCACTGAGTACTGAGAGCGCTGAGCACTGAGAGCGCTGAGCACCGAGAGCACTGAGCACTGAGAGCACTGAGAGCGCTGAGCACTGAGAGCACTGAGTACTGAGAGCGCTGAGCACTGAGAGCACTGAGAGCGCTGAGCACTGAGAGCGCTGAGCACTGAGAGCACTGAGCACTGAGAGCACTGAGCACTGAGAGCGCTGAGCACTGAGAGCACTGAGAGCACTGAGAGCGCTGAGCACTGAGAGCACTGAGAGCACTGAGAGCACTGAGCACTGAGAGCACTGAGCACTGAGAGCACTGAGAGCGCTGAGCACTGAGAGCACTGAGCACTGAGAGCACTGAGCACTGAGAGCACAGAGCACTGAGAGCGCTGAGCACTGAGAGCACTGAGAGCGCTGAGCACTGAGAGCACTGAGAGCACTGAGAGCACTGAGCACTGAGAGCACTGAGCACTGAGAGCACTGAGAGCGCTGAGCACTGAGAGCACTGAGCACTGAGAGCACTGAGCACTGAGAGCACTGAGTACTGAGAGCGCTGAGCACTGAGAGCACTGAGAGCGCTGAGCACTGAGAGCACTGAGAGCACTGAGAGCACTGAGCACTGAGAGCACTGAGCACTGAGAGCACTGAGAGCGCTGAGCACTGAGAGCACTGAGCACTGAGAGCACTGAGCACTGAGAGCACAGAGCACTGAGAGCGCTGAGCACTGAGAGCACTGAGAGCGCGGAGCACTGAGAGCACTGAGAGCGCGGAGCACTGAGAGCACTGAGAGCGCTGAGCACTGAGAGCACTGAGCACTGAGAGCACAGAGCACTGAGAGCACAGAGCACTGAGAGCGCTGAGCACTGAGAGCACTGAGAGCGCGGAGCACTGAGAGCACTGAGAGCGCGGAGCACTGAGAGCACTGAGAGCGCTGAGCACTGAGAGCACTGAGAGCGCTGAGCACTGAGAGCACTGAGAGCACTGAGCACTGAGAGCACTGAGCACTGAGAGCACTGAGAGCGCTGAGGACTGAGAGCACTGAGCACTGAGATCACTGAGCACTGAGAGCACTGAGCACTGAGAGCACTGAGCACTGAGAGCACTGAGAGCGCTGAGCACTGAGAGCACTGAGAGCACTGAGCACTGAGAGCACTGAGAGCGCTGAGCACTGAGAGCACTGAGAGCACTGAGCACTGAGATCACTGAGCACTGAGAGCGCTGAGCACTGAGAGCGCTGAGCACTGAGAGCACTGAGCACTGAGAGCACTGAGCACTGAGAGCACTGAGAGCGCTGAGCACTGAGAGCACTGAGAGCACTGAGCACTGAGAGCACTGAGAGCGCTGAGCACTGAGAGCACTGAGAGCACTGAGCACTGAGAGCACTGAGCACTGAGCACTGAGAGCACTGAGCACTGAGAGCGCTGAGCACTGAGAGCACTGAGAGCACTGAGCACTGAGAGCACTGAGAGCGCTGAGCACTGAGAGCGCTGAGCACTGAGCACTGAGAGCACTGAGAGCGCTGAGCACTGAGAGCGCTGAGCACTGAGAGCACTGAGAGCACTGAGCACTGAGAGCACTGAGAGCGCTGAGCACTGAGAGCACTGAGCACTGAGAGCACTGAGCACTGAGAGCACTGAGAGCGCTGAGCACTGAGAGCACTGAGAGCACTGAGCACTGAGAGCACTGAGAGCGCTGAGCACTGAGAGCACTGAGAGCACTGAGCACTGAGAGCACTGAGCACTGAGCACTGAGAGCACTGAGCACTGAGAGCGCTGAGCACTGAGAGCACTGAGAGCACTGAGCACTGAGAGCACTGAGAGCGCTGAGCACTGAGAGCGCTGAGCACTGAGCACTGAGAGCACTGAGAGCGCTGAGCACTGAGAGCGCTGAGCACTGAGAGCACTGAGAGCACTGAGCACTGAGAGCACTGAGAGCGCTGAGCACTGAGAGCACTGAGAGCACTGAGCACTGAGCACTGAGCACTGAGCACTGAGAGCGCTGAGCATTGAGAGCACTGAATACTGACAGCACTATTTAACAGCCCTGAGAATCATGATCAGTGGTTGAAGATGACACAACATTGCTGTAAATGGTTAGATAGCAAAACATACCATAGTATATCAATGTTTGAGTAGGGGTTAGTAGAAGGAATTTAAAACCAAGATCCTTAAAATCAATTTGTAAGATATCTATCCTAATTAACAAATACAAGTTTATTGAAAAAGTGACAAAATTGTATTAAAAATTAAGATATGCGTAGTGCACCTGTCTCTCCTCACGAGCAACATGTGCCATATTTTTCATTGAGGACATCACTGAAACTAAGGCTATGTCCGCACGTTGCTTTTTACCTGCTTTTTTGCTGCTTTTTTGCTGCTTTTTCAACTGCAGCGTTTAATGCCAAAATGGTTGTGTTCTGCTTTTCAAGCAAAGTCTATGGGAATTTGGGTTTCTTGTCCGCACTATGCAGTTCAAACTGCAGCCTTTTTGTTGCAGAACTTTGGTCAAAAACTCAGCTTTGCAGTGCAAAACCCAAATGGCAAAAACAATTGACATGTCAATTGTTTTTGCCATTTGGGTTTTGCACTGCAAAGCTGAGTTTTTGACCAAAGTTCTGCAACAAAAAGGCTGCAGTTTGAACTGCATAGTGCGGACAAGAAACCCAAATTCCCATAGACTTTGCTTGAAAAGCAGAACACAACCATTTTGGCATTAAACGCTGCAGTTGAAAAAGCAGCAAAAAAGCAGGTAAAAAGCAGGTAAAAAGCAACGTGCGGACATAGCCTAAAACAATAATGACAGTCAATATATGGAATCATTAAGACGGAACAGTCTACTAGGCTACAACTACATGACAACTCGTGCTGCGAGACATATGATCACAATTTCACTTTGCAACATTTCAACTCGTCATCACTGTCAATTGGGTTGTGTAGTAAGTGCAATAAGACAGCCATCGTACGAGGATTGCATCTCCAATCGCCATGCACGGACTGTCTATGGCTCTTTTTACCCAAGCATAACAGCTTCATTTATTTCTGTGCTGTTACGCTCGGTTCAGGGGAGCCGCCGGCCAGTCCAAGTTTTGCAATGTAATCCTCGTTCAAGTTATACGCCTGTCTGACTGCACTCTCAATTAGACTATAACATGACTGTTTGATTATTGCAGGATGCAAGTCACATTCAACTTTTCCCACTTAGTGGTCACTGAAATGCAGCTGCAACTCATATGCAAAATGTTTTCAATAATTTATTTTTAAAAATTGCTGCTCTAAACTAAATGCCTGTCACATACAAGTCACACCAATTGGTCACTAAACATGTCTGAGATATACTGCCATGCAAAATATGTGATACCTCTTGAGGAAGCACCTTATGTGAAACGCGCATCGGGGCATTTGTCGTTGTCCCCACACTACATATATTACGGGTCAGCAGTGACAGATTAGCCTCAGATACTCTTGTATGTTTCTGCAGCAAATCCGCGGTAAAATCCGCGGTAAATCCGCAGGGTGCGCACATAGTCTAAAGGTCACAAATTTGCAATATGTATTAGGCTATGTGCGTACGTTACATAGTGTCCATGCTGAAAAATCTGCAGCGATTTGGCAGTGCATGTCCGCTTCAAATCGCTGCAGAAACACTGCGTAATGGATGCAGTGTGTCTGCAGAATAGATGCCAATTTCATGCGCTCTGGATGCTGCCTCTCCCATAGACAGAGTGGGAGCAGCATCCAAAGCGCACAAAATAAGTGACATGTTACTTTTTTGAGCGCAGCGATTTGGATCAAAATTTCAGCATGCAAATCACTGCGCTCTCAAACACAAAGTGCGGATGCATTATGCACAATCTTTATAGATTGTGCTGGGGACGCAGGACGCATGCGTTTACGTTGAGTGAAATATGCTGCGTAAACGCATGAAATTACGTAACGTGCACACACAGCCTTAGGCCCCCTTCACACGCACGTGTCTCCGGTACGTGCTAGGTCCGTTTCCGCATGTACCGGAGACATGGGCACACATATATACATTAAAATCAATGGGTATATGTGCACGCACGTGTTCAGCCATTGGCCCGTGCCTCCATGTGGAGCACACGTGAGCCCATGTGCTCCATACGGAGGCATGTCCGTTTTTCTCCGGTAGCACAGATGTCACACGGCCCGCACACGTGTGGCGCCCCTGAGGCTTCCATCGCCACAGAGATATTGCACCTCAGCCAGAGGTGTGGTATTCCATCCCGGGTAAGAATGGGGTCATCTACCGGTTCACAGACAAAACCTGCACACACCAATTGGTAGGCATACACCGGGTCAGGGATAGTGGCAGTAACCCCCATAGATGATCCGGTCATGGGGCCGTAAGTCCCATCCACTGGTCCCAATGGTGAGGGGTGGGGCCTAGCCAGAGGGAGTGTGGGAGGAGTCAGGTGGTAGAAAGAGGAATCAGGAAGTTCAAGTTGAGGCAGTCTGTCAGAGAGAGTGAGGAGAGGAGGAGGGAGTCGAGGAGTCTGAGTGAAGAAGGAGGTTCCTGGTGGAGATCCTGGGGTCTTGCTAGGCCCAGGTGACACCGAACGAAGGGATTCCAGGGCCACGGAAGGGCAATTGTACCGTGACTGGTTCCACTAGAAGATTTTTTTACAGGCCCTGTAGTGGAGGTGCAAGACAGCATAGCACAGTTTGGCGCTAAAGAGACAGCCAGAAAGGACACATAGAGAGGTGCACCGATACTGACCCTTGAACTATCCAGGATCGGCGGAGGTCCCTGACAGCGGATCCTGGCATTCCGTGGGTAACCGGTTAGCTACCGCATTGAATTGAACAGTGAGTAAGCATCTTAACTGCAAGCCCCGTGTCGTCTGTTTTGTCCTGCACCTCATCATCAAACACCATAGACTTTACCAAACACCAAAGGTTGCCCTGGGGTACCCGCTCTACCTGTGGAGAGCAAGAAACACCTCAGCTGCCATAACATCAGCCCCGGAGGTCCCTTCCAGCGGCTGCGGCTCTATAGCCGCAAAGGACCACAGGTGGCGTCACGAATCTTATATAAACTTTATTATCATCTACCCCCATACCGCCACAATTTAATTAACTCCACCAGGGTCACTGAGTCGGGCCCCGCCACTGCTGACTACCCCGGACTAGCCCGGTCCAACACCGAGTCACCTAAGGCCCTGGGATGGGCGAGTCACACGTACCACACAGATGTAGTGTGGATGCGGGCCCACGTGACACGCGTTGGAGAAACACACGTGTCATAAAAAATAAATTAAAAAAACACATACTCTCCTCCACCAGCCCTGCAGTCTCTGCCGCGGCTGTCACCTGCATCTAACCCCCAGTGAATTTGAACAATGCATCTTCTTCACTGGGGGCCGGAAGCAGCGTCAGCGGGGCGTGGTCTGTGCCGGACATTGTCATTCAGCACCACTGACAGCTCCGGAAGAATCAGGTAAGGTGGGACTATCCATTCTCCGTGTGTTATTACGTATAACACACGGAGAACATGCATGTGCCACAAACACGGCACACGGGGAGCAAACCACCCCTTTAATACGTACGTCAAAAAAAGGTTTGTTTTTTTCACGTGCGTGCGAAGGGGGCCTTAAGTAGGTATGAGAAGCATTCCTGACCACCCATACTCGGTATTCTTCTGCAGCATATCCTATGGATGCATTCAGATGGCTGCGTCCATTAAGGCTATGTGCGCACGCTGCGGATTTACCACGGATTTGCTGCAGAAAACGTATCTAACATTTCTGCAGTCCTTCCCCAGCAAAACCTATGGGTATAAAAAAAATGCTGTGCGCACACTGTGTTTTTATACACCTGCGGATTTACCCACAGAATTTCCGCTGCGGAATTAATGTGCTTCTTTTCTGCAGGTATCTGCATTTTTTGTCATAGATAATGGTAAAAAAAACGCACTGACCAACCCGCAGAAAAACCGCAGCAAAAATGCGGAAAAATGCAGCAAATCATGGCAAAAACGCGGGTGCATTTAAAAAAGCGTTTTTTAAAACGGACAGCACATGGTCAAGAAATATTGTAAATTCAATGTGCCCTTAGTTGGATGCAGCATCAAAAAGAAATAATGAACGTTCCATTCGATGTCTGCAGAAAGGCTGAAATGAAAAAGTAAACTGGATATTTTATATTAAGGGCAATAAAAGCAAAATAAATTATGAAATAGATAAAAAAGGAATGATTGTGGTTTAGAATAGCAGTTTAATAATACAGCCTATATCGCCACAACAGAAAGTCACAAAATCAATGATCCATAAAAAACTAGTAACAGTTTTATTTTATATCCAGTGGAAACCATGTATTCTGGCTTTAATTTCATATTGATGTATGAAGAATTTTATAATGAGACACAATAACAAAACAGTGCCTATAAGGCGGCTTTCACGCTACGTTTTTTTAACATGCAAACACGGATCCAGTGCAAATGCGTTTTCATTTCAATGCATTTGCAATGGACTCGCGTCAACATGCATTCACCTGCGTTTGCGTGCGTTATAGTGAGGATCCAGCGACTTGCAGTTTTTTTACTTTTTTCAAAAACGCTACTTGTAGCGTTTTTGAGCTGCGTCCAAATACTGTTTTTCACTGGATCCTGACTTTACTGCACGCAAACGCAAGTGAACGCTGGCATGCTGATAGACAGGATCCTGCTTGCTCTACTGAGCATGCCCATAAACCAGCTTGGCGTGATCGGTCTCTCTCTCCCCCTCCCTCACTACCCCTCCCTCTCTCTCCTCTCTCTCTCCCCCACCTGAGAGCGGCGGACGCTCGTAACCAAGGTAAATATCGGGTAACCAAGCAAAGAGCTTCGCTTAGTTACCCGATGTTTACCTTGGTTACATGTGCAGGGAGCAGGCAGCCCAGCTCCTAGCAGCTATGGACGCTCGTAACCAAGGTAAATATCGGGTATCCAAGCAAAGTACTTCGCTTAGTTACCCGATCTTTACCTTGGTTACCAGCGTCTGCAGCTGTCAGATGCCGGCTCCCAGTCTATCACGTTCAGTTCCGCTCACTTCCGATCACATGACTTCAATGCCCGCCCATAAACTTCAAATGGCAGGATCCTGCAAAATAACACATGCATTTTTCTTTGTAAAAACACTTTTACAGCAAAAAAACATTCATGACGCATGTTAAAAAAACGTAGTGTGAAAGCAGCCTAAGGCATGTGATAAGCAAGTATAAAGGTAAAGTACTGTATATACAGTGGATTTACACCGACACGGTAGCTCAGTGGTTAGCACTGCAGTTTTGCAGCGCTGGGGTCCTGGGTTCAAATCCTACCAAGGGACAATACAATATCTGCAAGCAGTTTGTATGTTCTCCGTGGGTTTGCTCTGGTTTCTCCTATGCTCCAAAGACATACTGAGAGGGAATCTAGATTGTGAGCCCCTATGGGGACAGTGTTGTTGATGTAAGTAAAGTGCTGTGGAATATGTTAGCGCTGCATAAAAATAAAGATTATTATTATAGAAAGTGTACTGTTAAAAAGTTTTTGTTAAGCAAAAAAGTCATACCAAGAAAAACAATTTCAGAAATGTTTCCAACTTTCATAATCTGTACAAATCCACTGACTGAAATAATTTTAAGGGGTAAAACAAAACTTGTGGGGTACAATGGAATGATGGAAGCCTTTTCTCACAAAGACAAATGTTCAAGCCTGCCTACATTTTGCCCAAACTTACCGTATATCAAGTCTGTGTCACTCAGTATTTGACTTTAAACTCGCTGAGTATTATGGCGGCATCTGCTGTACAACACTCCACACTATGCCTTCTCTGGCATCGACCAACTGTGTGCTCATTAGTGATCGGACTTACAGGAGTTAATCTCTGCTAGCCTATTGGTTACCTCTTGGATTACATGTTGTGGGAGAACCATCACATTTACTTCCTACCTTTTTAAGATGGTGGCGCCTGTCTTCCCATGCAGACTATCGCTTTTGCTAAACTGGTTCGTGTGCTGTTGTGTTGCAGTTACTGGTGATTTAATGCATGCTGCTTGGTGTGCTGTGGAAATCCTCTCATTGTCTGGTTATTTCCTCCCTGTTCTTTATTTCCTCCTTATCACGTATTGTTTTATATCTCCATGTTTGCTAGCTGTGTGAGAGTTTTGGTTTCCCCATTTGTCTTTAGGGAGTGTGCGAGGGGTTGAAACTCTACATAGGGGTACTCCATTTGGACCACATTACATGCTATGTGGTCAAAGACTATCCGGTACAAATTGTTCTAGGCTTCCCTTGGCTTTCATTACATAACCCTGTTATTGACTGGAAGACCCAGGACATAATTAAATGGGGTTGTTACTGTAACAAACACAAAACAATCACTGATCTAGGGGAGACCAGCCTGAGAAAACACTGCCGGCAGCCAGCAAAGGTGCCCAACACAGTGAAATCCTAGGTGCATTGCCCCCTGAGAAGTATGCAAATCAAAAAAGGTCCGTGGAGCCTCTGTTAGGAGTCTCAACACGGAATATAGCCAGATATCCCTCCGGGAAGGACCTAGCCAAGAAGTGGCTCTTTTTAGGAGACCACCATAACCACCATATCAAGTGGCCCTTTTAGTCAATCTCCAGCTCTTGACGAGTTTAAAGATATGACAAGTTAAATACCAAGGCCAGGTATCCATCCACAGACAGCTGTTTCGAGGTTTTGCCCCTCATCAGTGTGGAGTAGGATTCTGGCCAAGTGGGAGCAATGCCTAGTAGACCAGCAAAACAAAACATTCACTAATCTCGGGGAGACCAACCTGAGAAAACACTGCCGACAGCCAGCAAAGGCGCTCAACACAGTGAAATCCTAGGTGCATTGCCCCCTGAGAAGTATGCAAATCAAAAAAGGTCTGTGGAGCCTCTGTTAGGAGTCTCTATATGAAGTGAAAACTGCACACCAAATTCAGAGAAATATGAACAAGCATAACTGCTTTATAATACACAAGGAATGAAAAATACCAATTATCCATATTGTCATGATCCAGGCCGGCTTTTCCCTGCTGCTGGTTACACCCAGCTCTGGCCTGGTCATGTCAGGGGTTAACTTCCCTTGGCTCGTTCCGGATCCCAGGATGCTATATATTGCCTCTCTACCTATGGCTCAGTGCCAGTGATATTTCTGCCTTGCAGCATGTATACTGGCTCTGGTGAGTGTTCCTGATCTGTCCTGCCTCCCTGCTACTGTGTCCTGACTTTGACCCTCCCCCGTTTGTCTGCCTGTCCTAGCCCCTGACTTCCCGCTCCTGTCTGTTGTTTGTGTTTCCCTCTGTATACCTGATCTCCCGGCTTCTGACTCGGTTGTTTTCTGACTTTGATATTGATCCTCCCTTTGCAGTTACTCGACTTTCCTGGTTGACCCTGACTGTTTGACTACTCTTTTGCCCCCTGGTGATTCGCCTGTTAACATTGCTGAAGTGACTCTGCTGTACTTCAGCTGCCTTTCCGTTGCAGTGTTTCTTTGTCTCTCCTTCGCTGCTCTGCTACCACCTGGTGGGGATTACGCTGTACTGCGTCTTACTAGCCTTTGTACAGCGTGACACATATGAAAAATTGAAATGTGACATTGCATACCTGCTGAGGATTATTTGAAAAAAAAATAAAAAAAGAGATATTTAGCTAATGTATTGATCAATTCATTACTGCCCCATTACCACTTGTTACCTCTGTATGTGGTTAAAACCTGCTTGTGTGCATGGGCCCCTAACCAAAAGTTATCTCTATGTGCGGTTGAAACCTTCTTGTGTATGGGAAGCCAGGGATCTGGCTATATAGGAAATTGAATAAATATGGCTAAAGGGCAGGACTGGGTTCTCAGACAGAAAAAACTGCATAACAATCAAAAAGACTGCTGGAACACTATTGTAAATGTGAACAGGGTGCTAGCTGAAAAATACACAATTTATATAAAGTGAAAGCTGCAAAAAAAGAGATATTTAGCTGAACTTTTTGGTCATAATTCCAAAAGGTGTGTTTGGCATAAAGTCGAAACTGCACATCACCAAAGGAACACTATACTCACAGTGAAGCATAGTGGTGGTAGCATTATTAGCATTTTGCTTTAGGGCTGATTTTTTGGCAACTGGAAATGATGTTTTAGTCAAGGTGGAAACATGAACAGTTCCAAAATATCAGTTAATATTGCAAACAAAACCTTCAGGCCTCTGATTAAAAGCTGAAAATGAAGAGGAATTTCACCTTTAAGCACAACGACCCTAAGCATACCTTCGAAACAACAAAAGAATGGCTTCACCAGAAGAAGATACAAATTTTGCATTTGCCCAGCCAGAGCCCAAATCTGAATCTAATTTAAAAACTGTGGGTGACCTGAATTGGGTGCTGTACGCAGAAGATGCCCTCCCAATCTGACAGATGTGGAGCTACTGCAAGGAAAACTAGGTAAAGATTGTCAGTTCTACATGCACCATGCTGATAAACTCCTACCTAAAAAGACTGAACGCTGACATGAATTTTAAGGGTAGTTCAACAAAGTATTAGTTTAAGGGTGTGAATATTTATGCAACACCATTCTTTTAGTTCTCATCAGAAAAGGTTTTAGTTTATTTTTCAATTAATTTGTACATATTATATGTTACATTATAGGTTGAAAAAGTTCTGAATGATTTTTCCTTGTTTTTTTTCACATGACAAAAACCTGGCAATTTTACAGGGATGTCAGAACTTTTTAAATCTGCTGTAAAAAAAAAATAAAATAAACCTACAGCGGGAGAAACATGTTACAATTTTCCAAGTAAATACATTTCTGATTGTGCAATTGTCATGAAATTCTCACCAGATGTCAGTAACAACCCATCTAATGCACACAGGGAAAGAAATCAAACCATAGATGGCCATAAATTTAGTGATGTGAAATAATGGGAAATATATGCTGTGGACAGAAAGCGCTATAGGATCTTACCCAAATAATATTCAAAAAGTGGTAAGGGCTATGTGCTCACCTTGTAGGGTTGTGTGACAAACAAAAAGTAGTAAAAACATCATACAGCTGCTACAGAATAAAGTAAGGCAGACGTAATAACAGGAACTGAAGATAAGTTGTGGAATAAGTTTGCACTGCTGGGAATAAACGGAGGTCCAAAGAGCCGAGTAGTTTGACAAAGGTGGTTTTAATTCTACGCGTTTCGAAGTGTATCCTAACTTCTTCCTCAGGAAATCCAACCAATGGAAATCCAATTGGTGGAGATCATTAAAATACACTTTGAAACGCGAAGAATTAAAACCACCTTTGTCAAACTACTCGGCTCTTTGGACCTCCGTTTATTCCCAGCAGTGCAAACTTATTCCACAACAATAATTCTGTTCCTGTTATTAATAATGAGAAATGACACAGGTTAAAAGTATTGAACACATGCAGAAAGATAGGTGAAAACAGCCATGTAAAAGACATGACACCAGCTGAAATCTATCAGTAATTAGAAAGCAATCCTGCCACTTAGTGAAAAATAATATCCACTGGTTCAACTTATGGCCTATAAAGAGGTGTCTTATTTCCAAGGTGCCACACAAGAAACATCTCATGATGGGTAAAACAAATGATATGTCTCAAGACCTTTACATTCATATTGATGGCATTCGTTGCAGTGATTTTATCAAAACCAGCAAGCAGCCCAGTATGTATCACCTCCCTGGAATTAGGGTTTTTGCCCCTACATCATGCTTCACTCACTTGGGGTAGCAAAACCTTAGTGAGTGAACGCCCCATTGAAAAAAACAGCTTACATCCTCCACCCAGACCAGCGCTATTTCAGTGATTTGGCACATCTGCCTCCACTTGGGAGCTATTATCTTGAGTGAGCACAGCAGATCATCAGTGAGTGATAATGCTCTGGAGGCTGCTAATGGTCTGCAGTGGTCACGCCTGCCCTGTGATGCATGAGTGAAGCAGCCTGTTAGTGGCTGTTAATCAATAATGATATTGCATCTTCAAAGAATAATAGGACTTGAACTCTAGTGCCACCTACTGGAAGTAGCAATCCTAAGGCTACATGCGCACGCTGCTTTTTTTCCTGCTTTTTTGCTGCTTTTTTGGCTGCAGTTTTGTCAGCAGAACTTTCTGACATCTGACTTCCCAGCAAAGTCTATGAGAAGTCAGATTTGCTCTGCGCACGCTGCAGTTTATTTGTCAGCGGTTTTTTTGTCAAACGTTTGTGACAAAAAAATGCAGCATGTTCATTCTTCCTGCGTTTTTGTCAACATTTGTCACCCATTGAAATCAATGAGGGCATCAAAAACGCAGGAAAAATGCATGCTAATCAAAAGTGGTGCATTTTACCTGCCTTTTACCTGCGTTTTTGCTAGCAAAAACGCAGGTGATTTGTCAGGAAGTGAGGTCAGGCAAGTGGTCCCGTCCCGTCCTCCACGTGTTCCCCGAAGTACCGCTGTCCCCAGGGGAGATGATGTGGAGGACGGGACTATCAGCAGCGGCAGCGAGAGGGGGATGGACATTGGCAGCTGAAAACATAGATTTTTCCCTCTCGCTGCCACCGCCGCTGATAGTCTCGTCCTCCACGTGTTCCCCGAAGTACCACTGTCCCCAGCGTGCACGCACAGGGGAGATGATGTGGAGGACGGGACTATCAGCAGCGGCGGCAGCGAGAGGGAAAAATCTATGTTTTCAGCTGCCAATGTCCATCCCCCTCTCGCTGCCGCCGCTGATAGTCCCGTCCTCCACGTGTTCCCCGAAGTACCGCTGTCCCCAGCGTGCACGCACAGGGGAGATGATGGACCCCTCTCACTGCCACCGCCGCCGCCGCTGAAAGTCCCGTCCTCCACGCTCCTGTGTCGGCTCCACGCTCCTGTGTCGGCTCCACGCTCCTGTGTCGGCTCCACGCTCCAGCGCGATCAGCTGAGCTGTCACCGAGGTTACTCGCGGCCACCGCTGGATTCAGCGGTGGCCGCGGGTAACCTCACTGACAGCTCAGGCTGTCTTCATTAGCTGCATGGAGGTGACCGGAGCGGCGGTGTCTGCTGCTTCTCCGGTCACCTGCATGTAGCAGAGCTGGATGCGACGCTGGAGCATGCTGGATTACGCCGGACATGGAGGGCTTTATCGGGGTTAATAAATTGGTAATGAGGGAATGTGTTTGTGTTTTTTATTTCTAATAAAGGATTTTTTCGGGTGTGTGTGTTTATTACTGTAATTTACAGATTAATCATGGAGGGTGTCTCATAGACGCCTGACATGATTAATCTAGGACTTATTGGCAGCTATGGGCTGCCAATAACTCCTTATTACCCCGATTTGCCAACGCACCAGGGCAAATCGGGAAGAGCCGGGTACAGCCCCAGAACTGTCACATATAATGTATGCGGCCATTCTGGGCGGCTGCTGACTGATATTGTTAGGCTGGGGGGCTCCCCATAACGTGGAGCTCCCCATCCTGAGAATACCAGCCTGCAGCCGTATGGCTTTATCTGGCTGGCATTAAAATTGGGGGGGACCGCACGCCATTTTTTTTAATTATTTATTTATTTCTAATTTTTTTTTTTCAATTCAACAAGCTTTATGGGCTTGTTTGAACTGATAAATACATGAAACATTTGTTGACAAAACTGCAGCCAAAAACGCACCAAAAAAGCAGCAAAAACGCACCAAAAAAGCACCTACATTTTTTGTGACATTTCCAGGCTCTCTCTGACACGGTGCAGTTTTGGCTGCAGTTTTGGCTGCATTTTGTGAACACGAAAAAGAAGCAGCGTGCGCATGTAGCCTTACAGTCAATAACGAGCATTCCCAGATGGAGGCACTGGAGTCTGTGTTTCTGGTTTGGCTTTGATCCTAGGTCAAGCTGCAAGGCTCGTTAAATGGTTGATATTGACTTTTAGGATTGTTACTTTCAGTAGGATGTACTACAATTTAAGGCTTCTCCCTCTCTGAAGATGAAATTTCCATATTTAATGTCCAAGACAAGCACTGCGTGGACTATAAGTCTCCTAACAACTCTCCACAACCTTTAGCTGCCAACATCAATAGAACGGCGGGGGAAGTTAGTTGTTTTTATGTTCTATGATGGAACTCTTTATATTGAGAAGGTATATGCAGGTGAGTTACAAATTAGAAAAATACTATTTATTTTTCATTAATCCTTGCTTAAGGATAATGTTCTTTACTGGAGTGACCTTCATATGATCTCTTTTATGGAGATCCTATACAATACACTTGTTTCTAAATATGTAATACAAAGTTACAAGACAAACAGAACAATATTGATATACAATTGAAACCAAATGTTTACATACACTATCTAAAAAGATACATATGTATGTTCATTCAAGCCTTGGTTGCAAGCAGGTGGCTTCTACTCCTCTGTGGTGTCATTGCTGAAAACCTTTGATAATATCACGCTAGGTATGGAGAAGTACCAAGCGAACGGCGAAAGGGAAAGGAAACCCTGTGTCTAGGGAAAGGGAAGATGGTGATCCCTGACCAAACCTACTGCTGGACCCTGGGGTCCCTCACCACCCTAGATAGGTTCCGCACCTATGCGCAGAGCCAGATACCTAACCCTAGGTATCCCTAGTGCTGCACCCTAAATAGGGAACGGAGGGCATGAGCTCTTTGTCAACCCCACTAGACACTAGAGAAGACACAAGGTGGACACACAGGGGGAAAATGCATGAACTACTTATCCACAGATGACACAGGTAGAAGTTCAGAAACGTTTTCAGCAAGGACTCCATACAGAAGTACAAGCCACCTGCTTGCAACCAAGGCTTGAATGAACTTAAAAATATCACCAGTACCAGACCAGATAACTTTCACCCCTCATCGATGACAAACAATGCTATAGCTGGGTAGCAATGTATTGTCATGGCAGCAAGGGGCTAAATGAATGAGCCCAGATCTAGCATTTTTGTACATCTACTAGTCCCTGCCAGAGACATGGCCATGTATAATACACTTCAATACAGAAATATAGTTGCAATGAAAATAATTCAACCTCTATTCCAAATTAAATTTATTAGCAAAATTTCCAAACTTTCGGCTGTTTTCCAATAAAGCAATTTACCAAGAACAATTTAAATAGTGTGACACAGCTAAAATAACAAATATCCATATTCAGCACAAAATGGACATTATATTGACTACTGCAGTCTCAGAATTATTCAAGCACTCCATGATAAGCATCTTTAGTACTTAGAAGAGTGTGGCGCCCCTGAGGCGTCAGGTGCCACAGGGTATTGCACCCAGTAATAATGAGTGCAGTGCTAACCTCGGGATTCCTGGAAAACCAGTGTCGGTAAGCACCACAAACACACACAAATCTACCCTTTTCCCCAGACTGGGATACCAGGCTAGGGTTGGGTTTCATGGATGGCCACCTATAGTTGGGACCATCCAATCTGCTAGTCAGAAGGGGGAGTGGCCAGTCACTGTAGACGACAGTAGACGGACATCTTGATAGAGTCAGTAAGACAGAGAGTGGCTCTAAAACAGTCAGTCAGGCAGGACGTGTGAAGTGGTCTGTTGAACTTAAAGGAGTACGGTCGCCGGGAGAGTACGTGTGAGTACTCACGGGACCAGAGCACCGGCGGGGTGCAGAACCCTAGTTCAGAAAGACACTTCAAGCTCATCTGATAAATCTGCCCGGTGAGGGAATTATTAGGGTTCCTCACCAACGTTAGTGTTCGGCGCACAGCAGCAAAGGAAGAATCCAGGGATTGAGACAGAGGTCCAATCCAAGAGAAGTTCACGCTGCCTGCCATACGAGCCAAGACTGTGACAACAGGAGGGGACCCCAAAACGCTCCAGGCCACGGGGACCCACTAACTACAGAAGGGTGCATGGAAGTAAATCTCACCAGATCACCACACCGGCACTGGGACAAAAGGAATACTGGATTACCTGAGGCCCGGATTGGGAGAGACCAGCACCAACCGGCTTGCAGCTCCACTGAATCAGTGAGTAAAGAACAAGTTAAACCGCAGCTCCTGTGTTGTCTGAATTCTTCCAGCACATGTTCCACCAACTGTCACCATACAACAACCACCATCATCCTCCACTGGGGCTTAGCTCGACTT
Organism: Anomaloglossus baeobatrachus; assembly: GCF_048569485.1. Lineage (NCBI taxonomy): Eukaryota > Metazoa > Chordata > Amphibia > Anura > Aromobatidae > Anomaloglossus > Anomaloglossus baeobatrachus. The sequence goes on along the minus strand of NC_134355.1, from coordinate 89,294,393 downwards.
GCGGAGGGCCCTAACATCCAAGCTGCTTAATACCACCAGCCCTAGCAGCGAGAGACTTTGCAGCGGCAGCTTTCCTCACCTGGCCGCATACCGCAAGTGGCATCACGAAAACTTTATTATTACTTTTCCATTTTTCCATTATACTTTTACCCCTTTTTAAGTGATCCCCAGGGTCACGGAACCGGGCATCGGCCAGTAACTGTGACAAGTCCCTCTGATCCCAGGCCTGGGACCTAAGGCCCTAGGGTGGGTCAGCAGGATTTTTGGCTGTTATGACCTCCTGCAAACATGATTTTAGGGTGAAACCCTACTTGTGCATCTATAATATAGGAATGCCATGCATCCTTCTATCCCACTTCAAACGTGATGCATCATGAGACTCATTCCTCATGACTATTGGCCTCCAGTTCATTCTAATATTCTTGGGTTGTCAAGAGAGTGGTCCAAAAATTAAGAGAGCATTACCTTGTGCAAACGAAAAGAAAACTGATACAAAAAGATAGCAATGGCAGTGATACACAGGTGTCTCATACCACAAACAATATAAAGAAGCGGTCCTGCACCACTGCGCCGTGTCTCGTACAGGTGTCAGCAAGGAATAGGTTAGTTCAGGTCGTTCCAGGAGATAAACTGGCCGTGGGTGCTCATTGAAAAAGGGAGATTTCTCATAAAACCATCAAGAAGATAGGAAAGCAATGGCACATACCAACAAAGATCCAGATATAAATGTTCTTTATTTCATCCAACGGTGCAGGTAAAAAGCGGGAGGAGAGCTCGGTGCAGGTCCCCTCAGGACAACGGCCGTTTTGTACCCAAAAGGATGGACCCGTAGAGGTGTCTCATGCTGCTACCAGATTCCTGTGGAAGTAACTGCAAAAGACCTGTGGCTATATTTGTTGCCAGCAGGCACTAAAGCTTGAGTTTGCACAGAAAGGTTCATACTAAAAGTATAAGATTTTGATGCACAAACTCCAAGATGTACACGTCTACTGACTGACGAGAAAAGTCACCTCTGATATGCTCAAAACTAGAGCTGAGAGAACACTAAAATGCCCAGGTGCTCGGTACTCGATTCAAGCAATTTATAACACTCAGATGCTCATCTCAAATAGCCAGGCCATCACTCACCCTATTTCTCCATCACCTATGACTACAGTAGATCACATAGTATAGGAGTAAATAAAACTATATTCGCCAGTAGCCACCGTTAAATGTAATTTTAACATTTTACTACCTCACCTGAGCATGTGGTGTGTGATAAGGTCAGACACCACCTGTATAATTTATGAAGGAGGGACTCTGAGCCTCACAAAGCCTAGGTGGTCAATGCAAAAATTAGAAGGAAGAGGGACTCCAATACACCCTGTATTACACATTAAGGAGGGCCTCATACATATTATGGTAACATTCTTAGTTATAGGGACTGCTACACGCTATGTACAAAGTGCAAGGGCTTAATTAGAAGGAAGAACTACAATACTCCCTGGAACACACGTAGAGGAGGGACTTAGCCAAAATATTTGACCATATTTAAGGAATGTGACTCCCAGACTGGTAAAACCTATACACTAAGTGCAAGGGCTGCCAAGAATTAGGAAGATGGACTGCAATACAGCCAGCAAGAGATGTAGAGGAGAGACTATGATTCATTTATGATATAATATTATAATGAATCTGTCTCTGAAACTGGCAAAGGCTATGCACTCCATACGACTATAGAAGGTCACAGCGTTTGGCTGTGTAAACTGCTCCCTGACCGTCTATTATTTCTGCTAGGTTTTCATCCATTTCCCTTTAGGGCCTCGCATAGTTACTTAGCCTTTCAGCTGTTTTTCATCCACACATCCCTTGGTGTCTTTATATAGCTTCATTTCCTCTTACTCTGTGCTGGTGAAAGTGATAGCTCTAATACCCTTTACAAGTGTTCAGTGCAAGCAGTCGGCTTGTATACATCTGGAGAAACTTTGTGGTTGTTGCAGTTAATCTCCCTGAGTCATCCATGCATAAGATATTCTTTCACTTTACCCCTGTTTGTTATCCCTTTGTGTTCTTTAGAGCTTAATGAGTGTGACTAATTGATCGCATCCCATCCGTTCCCTACCTAGGGCCTACTTCAGGGTCAGGTATCCAGCTCGAGGCATAAGTGCAGAACCTACAGTTGAAACCAGAAGTTTACATGCTGTCACGGGTGTGTTACAGGCGACAGACATTTACACAAGTAGTTAGGCAAATCTGGGTAGGTTGTCAGAAAGCGCTGAACCACTAAGTTAAGCACGTAGGCCAAAATCAGCTTCCGAAGTTTCAGAGCCGCCACTAGGTTACAACTATTATCACACACAACCTTATCTGGTTGGAGGTTCAGCAGAGAAATCCACAAATCTGTCTGGTATGTTAGACTTTTTTGACAGCTTTGTGGCTTCACTGAGGCAGTGCTGGTGGGGAACCCTGATGGAACTAGGGCTTGCAATTCTACGTGTTGGTAGCATGTGTGCCATCCCAGGGTCCAACTCGGTTCCCACCTTTGCAAGGTTCACCCAGTGTGCCATCAAGGAAATGTAGCATCCATGGTGACAAGCACTTGTCCACGTGTCAGTGGTTAAGTGGCATTTCCCAGTAACTGGGTTGGTGAGGGCACAGGAGATGTTATGCGACATGTGCTTGTGTAAGGTGATGATGACACACAGGGAGAAATAGTGCCTACTGGGGACCAAGTACCGAGGGACAGCCTCTGCCATGAAGTTGTGGAAAGCCTCAGTGTCCATAAGCCTAAATGGCAACATTTGCACTGCAAGCAGTCTGGAAATGTGGCTATTTAGTGTTTGGGTCTGTGGGTGGGTGGCTACATATTTCCGCTTGCATTCAAAGGCCTGGGGTAGAAACAGTTGGACACTGCACTGGGACAAGGAAGTGGACGGGGTTGTTGATGGGGTTTGTGAATGTGCAAAAACAGCTTAAGGGCAGGAGGTATCTGTGCCTGCATCCTTGACAGGGGATTGACCAGCACATAGCACAGTGGAAGAGGCAGTGGGGTCACTCGCAGAAAATGATTGTGGACCCAGGCGTTTGGCCCACCTAGTTGGGTGCTTGGATGACATGTGCCTGAGAATGCTGGTGGTGGTCAGGCTGGTAGTGGTCTGGTATTGAGCTTGGTATGACACAGGTTGAAAATGACCATTTTCTTGTCTTCTGCACTATCTGTATAAAAGTACCAAACTGGGGAACACCTAACCCTTTGCCTGTGATCTTACAGCGTGTGGGTGCTCTTTGGAACAGTTGTCAGCCTTTTCCCTCCAGCCCGCACACTGCCTTTTTCTGCCTATTGCGATGCTGCGTATCCCTCCTCCTCTGCACTGCTGTCCTCACTCTGCATGCCAACTTCCCAGGTTGGGTCAGTGACTTCATCGTCCATCACCTCATCTTCCATTTCCTCACTCAGGTCCTCCTCTTGACTAGTAGACTTAAAATGACTTGTTGGCGACTGTGTCTTATCATCATCAACCTCTTGAGACAGTAATTGACATTCTCCACTGTCGGCTTCTTCTGACCATTCCTGCTCAAATATTTGGGCATCACCATACACAATTTCCTCATGTGACTTTGCGGTAACCCACGTGGGAGGTGCCAGATGTTGCAGCGGTGCCAACTGGCATATGTAGTTTCCCAGGCAGCAGATGATACTATCATGGTAGCTGAGATGGGTTGCTGGACCTTTAAACATTTATCGTGTGGTACAACATATTTTTATTAGATTTTTTCCAACACAGACATTACAATAAATACTTACAATTTGTGAGGGGGGAATAAGGGTAAATGAGGTAACATCTTATTAGACGAATATTATTGGAGAAAATGGGTAGGGATCGGGGGAGGCGGAAGTATTCCTAACAATGAAAAATAAGAGGGTTAGGGTTTTCATTTTTTGGATAGACTTTTTTTAATTCTATGTGGAAATAAAGCAAGAATACATTTTATTCTGGATGTGCCGATTTTTCTTCTTCCTCTTCATGTTATAGTCCATCTGGTGGACTTTTAATCGTTGCACTCCATGAATGTGTGGTAACTCATTCCATTCCCTCAGCACCCAGCTCTTCCATGCTCTGCTATACATCTTTCCCTCAGCTTTCCCATGCTTTGCTGTACATCTTTCCCTCAGTACTCGGCTTTTAAATATCAGAGCACAGGAAAGCTGGGTGCTGAAAGAAAGATGTATAGCAGGGCATGGAAAAGCTGGGTGCTGAGGGAAAGAGGCTCATTGCTCCCATGCTTGTATCTTTGTGCTTCATCCTCATATACACTGTGTGCAGAATTATTAGGCAAATGAGTATTTTGATCACATGATACTTTTTATACATGTTGTCCTACTCCAAGCTGTATAGGCTGAGAGCCATCTACCAATTAAGTAAATCAGGTGATGTGCATCTCTGTAATGAGGAGGGGTGTGGTGTAACGACATCAACACCCTGTATAAGGTGTGCTTAATTATTAAGCAACTTCCTTTCCTTTGCCAAAATGGGTCAGAAAAAAGATTTGACGGGCTCTGAAAAGTCCAAAATTGTGAGATGTCTTGCAGAGGGATGCAGCAATCTTGAAATTGCCAAACTTTTGAAGCGTGATCACCGAACAATCAAGCGTTTCATGGCAAATAGCCAACAGGGTCGCAAGAAGCGCGTTGGGCAAAAAAGGCGCAAAATAACTGCCCATGAATTGAGGAAAATCAAGCGTGAAGCTGCCAAGAATCCATTTGTCACCAGTTTGGCCATATTTCAGAGCTGCAATGTTACTGGAGTATCAAAAAGCACAAGGCATGCCATACTCAGGGACATGGCCAAGGTAAGGAAGGCTGAAAAACCACCACCTTTGAACAAGAAACATAAGATAAAACGTCAAGACTGGGCCAAGAAATATCTTAAGACTGATTTTTCAAAGGTTTTATGGACTGATGAAATGAGAGTGACTCTTGATGGGCCAGATGGATGGGCCAGAGGCTGGATCAGTAAAGGGCAGAGAGCTCCACTCCGACTCAGACTCCAGCAAGGTGGAGATGGGGTATTGGTATGGGCTGGTATCATCAAAGATGAACTTGTGGGACCTTTTCGGGTTGAGGATGGAGTGAAGCTCAACTCCCAGACCTACTGCCAGTTTCTGGAAGACAACTTCTTCAAGCAATGGTAGAGGAAGAAGTCGGTATCGTTCAAGAAAAACATGATTTTCATGCAGGACAATGCTCCATCATATGCATCCAACTACTCCACAGCGTGTCCAGCCAGTAAAGGTCTAAAAGATGAAAAAATAATGACATGGCCTCCTTGTTCACCTGATCTGAACCCTATAGAGAACCTGTGGTTCCTCATAAAATGTGAGATATACAGGGAGGGAAAACAGTACACCTCTCGGAACAATGTCTGGGAGGCTGTGGTGGCTGCTGCACGTAATGTTGATCGTAAACAGATCAAGCAACTGACAAAAACTATGGACGGTAGGCTGTTGAGTGTAATCATAAAGAAAGGTGGCTATATTGGTCACTATTTTTTTGGGTTTTGTCTTTGCATGTCAGAAATGTTTATTTCTAAATTTTGTGCAGTTCTATTGGTTTACCTGGTGAAAATAAACAAGTGAGATGGGAATATATTTGGTTTTTATTAAGTTGCCTAATAATTCTGAACAGTAATAGTTACCTGCACAAACAGATATCCTCCTAAGATAGCCAATTCTAAAAAAAAACAAAACACTCCAACTTCCAAAAATATTAAGCCTTGGTATTTATGAGTCTTTTGGGTTGATTGAGAACATAGTTGTTGATCAATAATAAAAAAATCCTCTAAAATACAACTTGCCTAATAATTCTGCACATGATGTACAGTATATGTCCCAATCTTTGTATATGGCCCTATCCTGGTATTATACAGCCACATTCTGGTACATATGATCCCCATCACGCCACACACAGTAAAAAAAATTAACGATTATACTCACCTTTCCTCACTTCCTTGATGAGCGGTGTCCTCTTCTTATACCAGCAACTGACTTCACTGTGTAAGCGGCACAGCGCATGACGTCACTGCTATGCACACTCACTTACACATGCGTCATCTGCAGGCATATTTGCTGCTCTCCATGCCCAGGATTATGGGCGTGGAGAGCAGTGAATAATTTGTTCTGTTTAACAGCAGCACACATAATCACCCAGCAGCTGCAGGAAGCCGGCGGTTGGGTGATCACATGTGCTGCTATTAAAGAGAATGAATAATTACTGCTCCCAATGTCCATAATCCTGCCCACCTCTCAGCACCAGCTTTAGTGCAGAGGCACCCTCATGTAGTATACAGCCCCTATATACCACAATGCAGAGCCAGATAGCATTAGGCACCCTCATGTAGTACACAGCACCTATATAGCACAGTGTAGACCCAGATAGCATTAGGTATCCTCATGTAGTACACAGCCCTATATAGTACAGTGCAGACCCAGATAGCACAGTGCAGAGCCAGATAGCATTAGGCACCATCATGTAGTATACAGCCTATATATAGGACAGCCTGTATATAGCACAGTGTATATAGCACAGTGCAGAGCCAGATAGCAGTAGGCACCCTCATATAGTATATAGCCTGTATACAGGAGAGCCTGTATACAGCACAGTGCAGAGCCAGATAGCAGTAGGCACTCTCATATAGTATATAGCCTGTATACAGGAGAGCCTGTATACAGCACAGTGTAGAGCCAGATAGCAGTTCACTTCTCCTCGTTCCCCCGCTGCTCCGGTGTCCTCGGCGCATCCACTGTGTCGCTCTGACCTCACTGCAAGTGCACAGTGATGATGTCACTGCGCTCCTCTGCAGAGCTGTCAGAGCGCCGACTGTTGTGAATGTTAGTTATGTTTTGGCTGCTGGGAGGCTCCCTCTGGTGGCCAGGAAAAGTTTGGACAGAGACCAGGTGTGTTGTGCAGTGGGTGTTTCCTTTGCTAACTCTCTGCTTATTTAAATCCTGGTCTGATTGCAGGCTGTTGCCGGATGTCAGTTGTTCTTTGTATCTCTAACCTGCTTAATCCTGCTCTACACCACATCTACTCCAGATAAGTGCTTGCTCTTTATTTATTGTCTGGTTCTTTTGCTTACTTGGGTTTGTCATTTGTTGTGGTTGGTTTCGGTTTATTTCCTTCTAGGGATTTTCCCCCTCAGTGGATTGTTCATGAACTCCCTGCAGTTCTGTGTGGAGTATAGCTCCTTTGGGTCCATGTGTTTGTGGCTTGTTGAATTTGTTAAAATTCTTGTTTTCTGTTCATTGGTATGACAAGGGCACCTGGTATAGGACGGAGTTCAGATCGAGCGATCTGAGGGCCTTTTTGTACTATCAGGAAGTTGGTATTTTGCAGGGTTTTTCTCTGGCAACCATCAGTCCCTTTCCTGTCCTTTCCTATTTTAGTCAGCGGGGGCCTCACCTTTTGCTAATCCTGTCATCTACCTGTGTATTGTGTTTTTTCTATATCACCGCAGTCTTTGAATATGGGGGGCTTGCTATTCTTGTCTATTTTCTGAGGCAGAGAGTTATTCATCTTTCCTACCTTTAGGATAGTTAGTTCTCCGGCTGGGTTTGCGGTGCACAGGATGTTAGTTCACCCCTCGGCTACTTCTAGTTGTGTTGGTTAGTAAGGGGATGGCGGCCAGATTAGTTGCCAATGCTCTTGTCACCTTTTTTGCCAATGATTTGTGGTGGTCTTCCATGGTTCCGGATCATAACAGCCGACAGTCACAACGAGGAGAAAGATAAGAGAGGGAGTGTGCTGCTCACTCTCTCATCATTGCTCTCAATTGTATCAGTAACTGCGATGCCAATACAATTGAAAGTGCGATCCTCGGCGGGGGGAGGGGGGGCGGTGACAGCACGGGCAGCGGGCCCCCTGAGTAGCGGTGCGCCACTCCAGTCACCGCAAGTGGGCCCCCCGGCAGCATAGGGCCCCGGCATTTGACCGGATTTGCCGGGTGCTGACGCCGGCCCTGTACACGCCACTCAACTAATGCACTCATTTCTGGACCTTTGAGAAAGAAAGCCATGGGGTGAAGGGGCGACATGACCAGATGGAAGGGAAGGAGTGATGGGAAAAAAGGAGATTGGTGGATTTTGTAGGATGCAGATTGGGATTGGAGTGAAGGAGGTGTCCTAAGGGAGGGGGAGGTAGAGATATATTAGGAGTTGGGGAGGTGTCTTACCTTCCTTATTATTTCCTGACGTAGTCTGATCCCTGCCCACCCTCCCTTAAGGTTTGAGTCTAGCAATAAAATATATATGTTTAGGAAGTGTTTGTCACAGCAGCGGGGGGTAGGTCTGGCCCAGAAGCGGTGTGAAGGGAATGGCAAGTGGACCAAGAGACACTGTCTTGGTATGGGTGGCTCCAGGTTCCGGGAAATTGCAGGCACGGGGTTCTGCAAAAGTTAGGAGGTATTAATCCGTGGGGTGATTATTAGCTCATCTCTGGGTTGGTGTGTTGCGGACAGGGATATTGGGGGTTAAGAAGTGGTTTTCTGGACTGGGCCTACCCAGGGCTACCTGTACGGTATTGGTGATATTGTGTTACTACTGTTATTTGTTGGGGTCGCCCGTTGGACGGCACCCCCTTTTATGCTAGCACAGTCATGGCCAAGAGTTTTGAGAATGCTACAAATATTAATTTTTACAAAGTCTACTGCTAAAGTTTTTCTAATGGCAATTTGCATATACTCCTGAATGTCATAAAGAGTGATCAGCTTAACAGCAATTACTTGCAAAGTCAATATTGGCTAAGAAAATGAACTTTAACCCCCAGAACACATTTCAACAGCATTGCATTCCTGCCTTAAAAGGAGCAGCTAACATTGTTTTAGTGATTGTTCCATTAACACAGGTGTGGGTGTTGATGAGGACAGGGCTGGCGATCAATCAGTCATGATTAAGTAAGAATGACACCACTGGACACTTTCAAAGGAGGCTGGTGCTTGGTATCATTGTTTCTCTTCAGTTAACTATGGTAATCTCTAAAGAAACATGTGCAGCCATCATTGCTCTGCACAAAAATGGCCTAACAGGGTAGAGTATTGCAGCTACAAAGATTGCACCTCAGTCAACAATCTATCGCATCATCAAGAACTTCAAGGAGAGAGCTTCCAGTGTTGCCAAAAAGGCTCCAGGGCGCCCAAGAAGGACCAGCAAACGCCAGGACCGTATCTTAAAACTGTTTCAGCTGCGGGATTGGACTACCAGCAGTGCCGAGCTAGCTCAGCAATGGCAGCAGGCTGGTGTGAGTGCTTCTGCATGCACTGTGAGGCGGAGACTGCTTGAGCAAGGCCTGGTTTCAAGGAGGGCAGCAAAGAAGCCACTTCTCTCCAGAAAAAACATCAGGGACCGACTGATATTCTGCAAAAGGTACAGGGAGTGGACTGTTGAGGACTGGGGTAAAGTCATTTTCTCAGATGAATCCCCTTTTCGATTGTTTGGGACATCTGGAAAACAGCTTATTAGGAGAAGAAGAGGGGAGCGCTACCACCAGTCTTGTCTCATGCCAACTGTTTAGCATCCTGAAACGATTCATGTGTGTAGTTGCTTCTCAGCCAAGGGAATCGGCTCACTCACAGTCTTGCCTAAAAACACAGCCATGAATAAAGAATGGTACCAGAATGTCCTCCAAGAGCAACTTCTCCCAACTGTCCAAGAGCAGTTTGGCGCCCAACAATGCCTTTTCCAGCATGATGGAGCACCTTGCCATAAAGCAAAGGTGATCACTAAATGGCTCATGGAAGAAAACATAGAGATTTTGGGTCCATGGCCTGGAAACTCCCCAGATCTTAATCCCATTGAGAACTTGTGGGCAATCATCAAGAGACGGGTGGACAAACAAAAACCAACAAATTCTGGCAAAATGCAAGCATTGCTTATGCAAGAATGGACAGCTATCAGTCAGGATTTGATCCAGAAGTTGATTGAGAGTATGCCAGGGAGAATTGCAGAGGTCCTGAAGAAGAAGGGGCAACACTGCAAATATTGACTTGCTGCATTAACTCATTCTAACTGTCAATATAACCTTTTGGTACTCATAATATGATTGCAATTATATTTCAGTATGTGATGTAAACATCAGACAAACACAATTAAAAACCAGAGGGCAACAGATCATGTGAAAATATAATTTTGGTGTCATTCTCAAAACTTTTGGCCATGACTGTATGTAAACAATAGGTACAGTCATGGACAAAAGTTTTGAGAATGACACCAAAATTATATTTTCACATGATCTGTTGCCCTCTGGTTTTTAATTGTGTTTGTCTGATGTTTACATCACATACAGAAATATAATTGCAATCATATTATGAGTACCAAAAGGTTATACTGACAGTTAGAATGAGTTAATGCAGCAAGTCAATATTTGCAGTGTTGACCCTTCTTCTTCAGGACCTCTGCAATTCTCCCTGGCATGCTCTCAATCAACTTCTGGACCAAATCCTGACTGATAGCTGTCCATTCTTGCATAAACAATGCTTGCATTTTGCCAGAATTTGTTGGTTTTTGTTTGTCCACCCATCTCTTGATGATTGCCCACAAGTTCTCAATGGGCTTAAGATCTGGGGAGTTTCCAGGCCACGGACCCAAAATCTCTATGTTTTGTTCCATGAGTCATTTAGTGATCACCTTTGCTTTATGGCAAGGTGCTCCATCATGCTGGAAAAGGCATTGTTGGGCGCCAAACTGCTCTTGGACAGTTGGGAGAAGTTGCTCTTGGAGGACATTCTGGTACCATTCTTTATTCATGGCTGTGTTTTTAGGCAAGACTGTGAGTGAGCCGATTCCCTTGGCTGAGAAGCAAACCCACACATGAATCGTTTCAGGATGCTTAACAGTTGGCATGAGACAAGACTGGTGGTAGCGCTCACCTCTTCTTCCCCTAATAAGCTGTTTTCCAGATGTCCCAAACAATCGAAAAGGGGATTCATCTGAGAAAATGACTTTACCCCAGTCCTCAGCAGTCCACTCCCTGTACCTTTTGCAGAATATCAGTTGGTCCCTGATGTTTTTTCTGGAGAGAAGTGCCTTCTTTGCTGCCCTCCTTGAAACCAGGCCTTGCTCAAAGAGTCTCCGCCTACCAGTGCGTGCAGAAGCACTCACACCAGCCTGCTGCCATTGCTGAGCTAGCTTGGCACTGCTGGTAGTCTGATCCCGCAGCTGAAACAGTTTTAAGATACGGTCCTGGCGTTTGCTGGTCCTTCTTGGGCTCCCTGGAGCCTTTTTGGCAACAATGGAAGCTCTCTCCTTGAAGTTCTTGATGATGCGATAGATTATTGACTGAGGTGCAATCTTTGTAGCTGCGATACTCTACCCTGTTAGGCCATTTTTGTGCAGAGCAATGATGGCTGCACGTGTTTCTTTAGAGATAACCATGGTTAACTGAAGAGAAACAATGATACCAAGCACCAGCCTCCTTTTAAAGTGTCCAATGGTGTCATTCTTACTTAATCATGACTGATTGATCGCCAGCCCTGTCCTCATCAACACCCACACCTGTGTTAATGGAACAATCACTAAAACAATGTTAGCTGCTCCTTTTAAGGCAGGAATGCAATGCTGTTGAAATGTGTTTTGGGGGTTAAAGTTCATGTTCTTAGCCAATATTGACTTTGCAAGTATTTGCTGTTAAGCTGATCACTCTTTATGACATTCTGGAGTATATGCAAATTGCCATTAGAAAAACTTAAGCAGTAGACTTTGTAAAAATTAATATTTGTAGCATTCTCAAAACTCTTGGCCATGACTGTAATAGAGGCTGCTGTGGCCAATTTTGAACAAAGTCGCAAGCAGTCTGTGTGTTCATTAGTAAGTGGTTAATGGTGAAGGTAACACGAGCATCACGACTGGAGAATCCTTCTTCAATGGTCATGTTTTTTTCCGCGATCAAACATCCGATCTCTTAACAGAAGGACTGATTTGATTCACCCTCCTCGCGCCAGTATGGCACTGCCTGTACTTTATATGTGAAAATCCTGCTGGTTCCCTTTAAGAATGCAGAGAAAAGAATCTGAAACGCGTACCTGTCTCTGTATATATTGTTTTATTTTTGTATTTTAAATTGATGAAATAAATCACTGTTTATAAATCTTTGGGCGCTAGTTATACCTTTTTGAATGATCAATCAATGGGACTGACTGCCCACTGTACTCCATGTACCGCCTGGAAACTGACTGAGGGTCTATGCGCTGTACCTGGGGGTCAGCGGATGCGGTTTAGTCCCCTTTCTTGAATGCACAGCTGCAGGCAGTCGTTGAAATGCCTTTAATCAGGATTAGGCCACTCCCGGGGCTAATACATAGCACTATGTAGAATATAATGAGGTACAAATGTGCGCTAGGGGTGAAAGAAATCACAAGACAGTTGGGAACATCCCCTTTAATAAGCCTAATAAGCCCCCAACAACTAGAGGATCCTGTAGGAAGCCCCTACAAGAGGGAACCACTGAGTGACGGCAGAGCCTGAGAGCATGCATTATACCCAGAATACTAATTCAGTGCACTCCAGAGCGGAGATCAGGGGGTGACAGGTGGGGGTGGAGGAATCCCATCAGCACATTGGGAAGCCCCCTCATACATATCTAGGGGTCTGCACCAGGATATCAAGACATGGGCACTACAGATTTGTTACATTGCACAGTCAGCTCTGCTACATCTGTATCTGTATTTCCTGCCCTAGAAGCCCTCCATCTGCCACCCCAGG